>NW_027555736.1:11111709-11141709 GCF_003287225.1 Phascolarctos cinereus
CAATCATCCAGCTCAGAATCACAGAATTGCAAGGCCTCTTGGCTGGAACCTCAGAGGTCATCTCATCCGAGCTGTGCCAGGAAGGAGCCACCCAAAGTGCACCCACCCCTGAGAGGGTGCCCCCCCCAGACAGTTCAGCCCACTTCAGGACATCTCTCTTTGGCAGCAAGATTTTCTTCGTATTAAACCAGAATTTGACTCCTTTGCAATTTCTGCTCAGAACTGCTCTCCTCCTGGAGTGGCCAAAGAGACCCAGACTGATTCCTCTTCCCACTGGCAGTTCTCCTCAGTCCACTTGGCAGTAGTGCCCTCTGCAAGGAGCTGGGGAAGGTTTGTTGGGGGACTAGAAAGATGCTTCTGCACCTCCCAGGAAGGATGGGCACCATGCCCAGTCTGGGGGTGGGATCAGGGCCCCCCACTCATGAAGTCTGGGTAGAAGTGGAAACCGGGTGCTCACTTATTGTCCCAGCTTTCACCTTCCTTCAGTGATACGTCGAGGATACCCATCCACAGACCGGAAATAGAAAAAGAGTAATAGCCAGCATTAAAGTGCTTTAAAATATCTTCTCATTTGACCCTCAAAACAATTGTGTGAAGTAGGGACAATTATTATCTACATTTTACAGAAAAAGAAACTGAGGCACAGAGAGGTTAAGTAACTTGTCCAGGGTCACACAGCTAGTAAGGATCTGAGGCTACTTCTGTTCCAAGTCTTTGCCACTCCTCCCCTTCAGGATTGTTTCAGTTTCCCTATGTGGCACATCTCTAGGCTTATGTCATCTGATGCAAACCTATGCAGGGCACATGGTGTGTGTGTGTGGGTAGGCATGTGGAGACCAGCTTGATCTCTGTGGTTTCCATGCCTGAAGGGCACCCCTTCTGAAGCCTGATCTTTGTTCCATATCAGCACTTCCACTCCTTTGGACAGCAGGTTCTGGTGATTGCTTAGTCCTGGAGGTTATCATGCCATCCACAAGCCACAGATGGGGGCTCATGCGTCCATTATCTCCCTATATAGCCATGCACAGCTCTGAAGGGAAGGAGACTCCTTCCAAACCCAGAACTCTAACAAACAAGGAAGTATCACTACTTATGTGTGTATGCTCTTTAGTAGAAAACAAAAACAAAAACAAATATCTAAGACCTGAGGGAATCCAAAGTTTCTTGTAGGCATTTCTAGAATTCCTAGAGAGTTACAGAGGGCAGGGTGACATCTTGGGTTCAAACAATCTCTAATCACATAAAGTTAGATTTAAATAGTATGATAATTAAGTTTTCTGAACATATAAAAGCATTTTCCATCCTCTCATACCAGGGGAGGCTCTGGTTCTTATATCACACACTTCCTGGCAAGGGGCAGTTGCCTGGGGCACTGACAGGTTAGCTACTTGCCCAAGGTCACCTAGCTACGTGACAGGCACATCCCATCAAGGGTCTAACCAGCCTTCTCCTGAAGTCTTCCTGGGAGCGTAAACCCCACTACCTCTCATGGCAGCCCTCTGGCTTTGCACAGACAAACCTAATAGTTTTCCCTTTTTTCCTTATACCTGGTCAATTTATTTTTGGTAGCTTTTGCCCCTAGTTCATCCTCCGGGGCCAAGCAGAACAAAACTAATCCATCTGACAATCCTTAGCATTGTCTAAGATGGCTAGCTTTCCCACCTGGGCTGACTCCTCCCTTGATCAAGCTAACCTTGCTCACCTGTTTCTTTTGATAATATGGTTAAATGTTCTTTTTCCTGTCAGAACGACTATTCTTACCAACAGGTTTTTTTTTCTGTTAGCAAAGAATTAGAAACAAAATAGAAGGATCATCTGGGAGAATGTTGTATTAACTGCAGCAGAAGCTTACAATGGAATAGTATTGTGCTATTGAGGTCACTGGGTGGTGCCAGGGTGCATAGTGAACTGGGCCTGCAGTCAGCAAGACCTGAGATTAAACGTGGGCTCAGACACTTTACAGCACTGACCCTGGGCAACGTATTCAACTTCTGTCCACCTCAGTTTCCTCATCTTTGAAATGGGACCAAAACAGCATGTATATCCCAGTGTTGTTGTGAGGATCAAATGAGATCATATTTCCAAAGTGATTAGCACAGTGCCCAACCCATGGTGGGACCTTAATAAATGCTTGTTTTCTTCCCCTCCTCCCTTCCTGCCCTCTTGCCCTCCTTTCTTCCTCCCCTCCTTCCTTCCCTCCCTTATTGCTTCTTTTCTTCCTTCCTTTTCTCCCTCTCTCCTTCCTTCTTTTTTCTCTCCCTCCTTCCCTCCCTAGTTCCTTCCTCCCTTTCTCTCTCCTTCCCTCCCTCCCTCTTTCCCTTCTTCCTTCCTTCCTACAATAAATGATGAATATGAGGAATTCAGGGAAGGAAAGAAATGTGTGTGTGTGTATGTGTGTATGTGAGAGAGAGAGAGAGAGAGAGAGAGAGAGAGAGAGAGAGAGATCCTTCAATCCTTCAGTCCTTCAACCTTGGTCTTCAGGGCCTCTGACTTGATTTCTCTCTTGAAGAATGTTGGGATCAGAGCAGAAAACACGACTTCCTCTTTTGTACTATCTTGGGCTAATGGTCAAAATCACTTTCCCTTTAAAAACCTGCCTGACTTCCCCTTCTTTGAAAAAGAAAGAAATGTTTTATTGAGGCTTCTTAACATTTCTTCTCCTCCCACCCTCTGCACTTCCCGATACCCTCTTCCCCAAAGAAGGCTGATCAAAACAACTACTTAGTGGCTGAGCCGGACATCGGCCCATTCCACATCCATTGTCCCGAGAAGAAGGGGCTGGTTTCACTCTCCCTCCTCTCAGCCTCCTTGGTCACTGCGGGTCCTATGCTTCTGGGATCTGGCAGTAGTTTTTCCTTCACACTGTGGTCCTTGTCTTCCCAAGTTTCTCTGAATTCTTTCCATGTGCTGTTTGTTACAGCCCAATAATATTCTATTCCAGTCACACACCACAATGTGTTAGACCATTCCCTGAGGTTTTTGCTGTCGTGAATATCTTGCTTTCAAAATGTCCCACAGTGGAATCTCTGGGTCCAAGGCTAGGCACAATTTAGTAACTTTTTTTTGGTATAATTCCAAATAATTTTCCTGGTCATTTGTACCAATTCATAGCTCCACCAAGAGGGCATTAGTATGTCTGTCTTCCCACAGTCTTTCTGATGTTGACTTTTTATCGTTCGTTATCTTTACCAGTTTGATGGGCGTGAGGTCATAGGCACAGGGGATGATATGATATATTTGGAGTTGGAAAGGACCTTTGAGGTCATCTAGACTAACTCCTTCATTTTACAAGTAAGGAAACTGAGCCCCAGTGAGGAGAGGGGACTTCCTCGTCTGCTGAACTCCACTGTCTGCCTCTGACCTGGCAGTTTACTCCCACCCTTGAGCCTTGGCGTAATTGGCGAGAGTTCTCCCAAACTACATGGCCCTAGACACAACACACTCACTCTGGCTTCTTCTTGCCACACCTCCCTGAAGTATTACCCAGCTTCTACTTCTTGGACTAGGAAATGTAATCCAATCAATATTCCCATTCCTGAGAAGGACATGGCAATCAATTGCCCTATGTCTCTTCTAACTATCCCTATGATTTCCCAAATCAAAACACTCACCCCTGGCTACCACCATTCCCCTATATGTAATGTTTTCTTCCCTTATCAGAACATAAGCACCATAGTCTCAGGGACTGTTTTGCTTTTCATATTTGTATCTGCAGTGCTTGGCATGGTGCCTGGCACACAGCAAGAGCTAAAGAAGATGCTTTTCTGTCATTCATTCATTGCTGAAGGTCATATAGATAGGGAGGGCAGAGTCAGGATTTGAACCCAGGTCCTCTGGCAGACTCCTTAGAATGGTTTTAATTTGCATTTCTCTCATTATTAGTTAGTTAAAACATTTTTTCCAGTGGGGTGCTGAAAGATCACATATTTTCTTTTGGAAATTGCCAATTCATGACCTTCCCTTCTCATCCTTTACTTTCCACTGTCTACTTTCATGATTTGTTTTAAAATTAGAACTCAGGAAGAAAGAAATAATGATAAAGGCAACAGAGGAGCCTGAATGGGCATATTCCCATCGTGCTAAACAGCCACTGGAGGCACTCAGGATTCCTGTCTGACCCTGGCAGGGCAGATTGCAGGCTCTCATCTGCTTCAAGGTTTCCCTGAAGTTGGACTTTGGGAAAATTATGTAAAAAGAGTAGACTCAGCTTACTTAAAGCAATCCCAGACTGAAGTTTGCCCAGACTGGTGTGACTGGGAGGTGGCTTCAAGGATTAGACCAGGAAAATGATCTTCATGGGACCAACAGTGCGCTGGAAGCAACCTTAGAGCCCAGCTGCTTCATTTTACAAGGGGGAAACTGAGGCCCAAGGGCTTGGCCAAGGTCCCAAATGGAGCAAACAGTAGAACTGGGATTTGAATCCAGGTCCCCTGACTCCAGATCTAGGGCTCTTTCTATTATACTTATCTTCTTTGGTTCCATATACTCTATCTGTCTATCTGTTTGTCTATCTATCTATCTATCTATCTATCTATCTATCTATCTATCTATCTATCTATCTATCTACCTATCTATCTATCTATCCACCTGTCTGTCTGTCTGTCTCTTCTTATTTTTAGTTTATATGCATTTTGTTTATTCAACATTTTTACTGATATCCCCCCAACTTTTTAAACATGAACTTTACTCCAAAGCTCTCATTCAATCAATCATAAACATTTCTTAAGCCCCAACTATGTTACGGGCTGTCTGCTGGGTGCTGAGGAGCCAAAGAAAGTGAAGCCATGCCTGTTCTTAAGAAGCTGATAAGGGAGATATCATGTACATATATGAGTGGATATAAAGTGGATACAAGGTAAAATTGTTTGCTGGCAGGGACAGGGTGGCTGGAGGGGTCAGCAAGTCTTCCTCTAACAGGGTCCCTTGAGCAGAGGTTTGACAAAAACAAGAGGTGAAGGACAGGAGGGGTCTGTCTTCTGCACTGGGGTCACAGACTGTGCAAAGGTTTGAAGGTGAGAGATGGCATTTCCTAAGGGTGGAATAGAGAGAACAGTGCAATGGAGCCATACAGGCGGTGGGAAGGAGACCAGTGCATACCATCAGAAAGGTAGGTTGGGGGCATATTATGGGGATTTAAAAAAGATGAACAGAAGAGGCTATATTTGATCCTACAGGCAATAGGGAGCCACTGAAGTTTATTGAGTAGAGGAGTGATATGGTCAGACCTGCGCTTGAGGAAAATCACTTTGGCAGCTGAATGGAGGATGGAGTGAAGGGGGGAGAGACTTGGGCCAGGGAAACCCAATAGGAGATTACTGCAATAGTCCAGGTGAGAGGCAGTGAGAGCCTGACGAGGGTGGTTTCTGTAGGAGAGGAGAGTCAGGGACATAAGAGAGAAATATTGTGGAGAGAGAAACAATAAGATTTTCCAATTGATTGGATATGTGAATGAGACCAAAGCTCTGAACCTGGGAGATTGGTACCCTCAACAGGAATAGCGGAGTTAGAAAGACAGATGGATCGTTCGGAGTTGGGGGAAGAACATAAGTCTCTTTTTGGAAAAGTGGAATTCGAGGAAGCTACAGGATATCCGGTTTGAAATATCCAGCAGGTAGTTTGTGATGCAAACCGAACTCAGGAGAGACTAGGGCAAGATTCATCTGGGAATCATCTGCATAGAGATGTAAAGATGACAGCTAAACCCTCTGGAGTTGATGAGAGACAGACAGAAAGTCAGAAAGAGAGGGAGGGAGAGAGAGAGACGGAGAGAGGGAGACAGACACACAGAGACAGAGAAACAGAGAGAGAGAGACAGACACACAGAGACAGAGAGACAGAGAGAAAAACAGAGAGACAGAGAGGAGACAGAGACAGAAAGTCAGAGAGAGGGAGGGAGGGAGAGGGAGAGAGAGAAAAGGATAGAGACATGGGGAGAAGGAGGGACGGAGACAAAAAGAGAGGGAGGAAGAGAGAAAAAGAGGGAGAGAAGGAGGAAGAGGTGGAGGATAATGTCCAGGGAAAATGTCAATGCAGTGAAAGAAGAAGAGGGACCTAGTGGAGGGAGAATGGTCTCTTTTCTCAACAAAGTAAGAGGTGAGGTCCTCAGGGGAGAAGGAAGAGGTCTGGGAAGACTTGAAGAAGGAAGAGAAGATTTGGAACAGCTTGTGTCGAAGCAGGGAGAGAGAAATCAATGGGAGGAATAGAGATACTGCCTTTTTGCAGCGAGGATCCAGGTGCCCTTAGGTAACATAACTTTATCAGAGCAGATTTCAAGGGGGCCATTTCTTCTGATAATGAATGTAAAAGAAATGAATAAAACAGGCAGTTTAGCAAAGCTCCCAAGCTCCGCGGCCTCCCCCCCCCCGCCTCCCCCTGTAGTCAGGGCGCCATGCTCCCATTCTCCTACTACCTTTTACATCAGGTTTCTTAACCTGAGGTCCGCGGCCCCCCAGGGGCAGACAAGGGGCCTGTGAGCCGGGTGTGCGTGTGTGTGTGTGTGTGTGTGTGTATGTGTGTGTGTGTGTGAGATGACATTCTTGTTTTCATTAACCTTTCGTTTCCTTTGTCACCCTGCACCTTTTGTTTTTTGCATTTAAAAGCACGATTCTGAGAAGGCGCTTGGGTGGCGGAGGGGATCCCCAACCCACCAAGAGCCAAGATCTCTCGTCTTGGAAAACGGGAGGAAGACGCATTTTGGCCTCCCACCGTCTCTCCCCTTTCCGTCCATCGTCCTCAGCCGCCGACGCGACGTCCCTAACGTGCAGCTTGGACCGTGTCTGTAAAGCCCAGTGACTCCCTTTCCTTCGCTTGGCTCTGACGCCCTTTCAGCCTGGCCCCTTCTGACCTCTCTGATGCCACTCCTTTCTCCTGTCTGTGAACTCTACGGTCTATGAGCATCGGCCTCCTTGCTGTTCCTCACACACAGCCCTCGTCTCCAGACTTCTTGCCTTTGCTATGTCTATCCACCATGCCTGGAATGCCCTCCTTCTAAACCTCTGCACCATCCCCGCCCCCTTCCTTCGTGACTCAGCTCCCAAACCCCCTTCTGCAGCAAGACTCTCCTGCAGTGGTTTCTCCCCCAACCCCTCCAGGCCTTCCTTCTGACTTTATTTATCTTTTGTGGTCATTAATTGTTTGCATAGTTTTTCTCTTATTGAAGTGTAAACCCCTTAAGGGCAGGAACCTTGTTTGACCTTTCTCGGCATCCCCAGCCCTTAGCACAGTGCCTGTGCCCTTGTAAGCACTTCAGTGCTGACCTGGGCACTTTAAATACTTGTGAAGTGTGCTCAGGGCCCTCCCTAAACCATTTTTCTACATTAAAAAAGCAATGGTGCCCCTTTCACTTAAAGTTTACACAAACGTCAGATCCTCCTCCTGGATAACAGATTGTCACGTTAAAAACCAAAACAAAACAAAACACCCTTGAGCTTGGTGGGTTTCAGTGAGCCTTTTATGTGGCGTTTTAGGAGAGAAGCCTTTATGTAAGCCCCTTGTTGCCGGAGGAAGAAGTACTGGGTTCATTAGGGTTATCAATAATGAGTCAAACCCGATGGGCCCTGCCTCCCTTCCAAGCTTCTCTGGCTACATCTGCTCTGGGTTCCTTTGGCTTGCTTCTGCAGGCCAGACCCAGGGTGGCAAGGCCTGGCACATCAATCCAGATGATTACACAAATCAGAGAACACGAAAGGACTTATGTCCAAGCCCAGAGACAGGCAAGGGCACCTTCCCCTCAGGTGGCCCCAGTGTCCACAGGGGCTCCTCTGGAGTGCCCATCTGCCCCGCTCCCACACCATCGAGAAAAGACCTTGGGGTTGCTAGAGAGTATAGAGAGGCCGAGTGCACCAGCAGAAAGGCCACTTGATTTGGCATGAAAGGATCTGGATTCAAATCCCCACTAAGCTACTTAGTACCTGGTCAATCTTTGGCAAGTGACTAGAGGGGCCTCAGTGCCTCTGGGAAATGACGTGGTTTGTTGCAGCTAGGTGGCGCAGTGGATAGAGCACCCGCCCTGGAGTCAGGAGGACCTGAGTTCAAATTCGGCCTCAGACACATAACACTAGCTGTGTGACCCTGTGCAAGTCACTTAACCTCATTGCCAAGCCAAAACAAGAAAGAAAGAAAAGGAGGGGGTTGACTCTTTCCTCGGGGTGCTGATGGGTTTGATGGACTTCCTAGATTTCTTTGTCCTTTGTCCGCCCCCTCCCCAAGCAAAAATGTCTGGCAGTCCTCCAGGCCTTAGAATGTACTCTCCACACCTCATGGAATCTCTCTCTTCCTTCAAGACTTGGCCCAAGCACGACCTAAGCCTCCCCTGATTCCCTGATTGCTAGGGCCCTCCCTTTCAAATGACCTGGTATTGATTCTGCTATTTGCATGCAAGACTTCACCTTTTTTTTATAGGGTGACCTACATGGCTTTCCTCAGAGTTGCAGCACTTCTGTGGCCCCCAAGGTTTGTGAATGCTTTATGCACATACCATTTGAGGCTCACAACAGGCCCAGTGTGAGAAGGATTACTCCCATTTTACAGATAAGGTAGGTGAAGGCCAAAGAGTTAAAGGGATCTGCCTAGAGTCATACAGCTAGCTAGTCCATGTTTGAGCCCAAACTTATACCCAGTCTTCTCCTGATTCCAGGGTCAGTCTTCCTCCCAGGCTATCCTCGGACAGCTGCTATTTCTTTTTCCATCCTCTCACTTGGTGATCTTGGCTGTGGCTTCTCTAGAATGGGAATGACTTCCAGATCAAGACCGTCAGCCCTTACCCCTCTGCTGAGCCAAACTGGATCTTGATCTGTCCCTTTCCCACTGATGAGATCCAGAGGTTTACAGGTGCTGGTGTTTAAGGTGTAAGGGTTTAGGGGTGCTGGGACCCCAAAATCACAACATGCACGTCCTGTCCAAAAGAATTCAACCCAAGCTTTCTTTTATCCAAGGACAAAGTTTGTTAAAGATCTGCCATACTAGCCAGACTCTTAAGGAATCTGAGCATCTGTGAGCTATTGGTTAGATTGTAAAAATCTGAACAGTGGCTAGATTGTAAGACTCTGAGCACCTTAATGGAGACAAGATGGACCTTATATAAAGAAAGACTGTGGGAGGGATCTAGGAGTAGCCAAGTAGTTTCCGGGGGACCTGGACCACATGGGCAAGGGAGAATGGAGCCTAGCTAGGATTAAGGGTGGGAAGTGGGGGGGGGCATAGGGAGGTAAAACAATGGAGGGCTAGGCTAGGTTAAGGGTGTGTGGGATGCCACTCAAATTTAAAAAAAAAACAGAGGTATCCAAGGAGAAACAGAAAGTTAATTTATTATTATTATATCAAACCTCGAGATTTGGGTGTCCCTCCACCAGAATACTCTGATGAAAGGAGACACAGACAGAAGCAAAGGACCTGATTATATACCCTAATGGGCAAATTCCCCCCTCCCACCAACTGGCCAATATTTGGCTCACATTCTCAATGTCCATAGAAACTGAAAACAAAACAATGAACACAATATACATATCTATATTTCTTAGTTTGCTGAAGTAATACCAAAGAAGCAATTAAAGATGTGCAGTCAAGCTAGACACTGTACCGTATAGCCAGGTCACCATGACCGAAATATAGCAACAGGTGCATCAACAAAATACGGGGCGGGGGGGCTTCTTCAGGACTTTCAGGCTTGGCAAACTTTAACTACTTAACAATGGCATGGGAGGGGGGGTACTTGGGGTTGAACACCCGTAAATCAGGTGATTTCTAGTAAATTGAAACTTAGGCCTGTCAGGCTGCTATGCCTGCTTTGAGTCTAATACAATTTCTATTTATTCTTCTAAGAAGTTTTCATGGGACCCTCATCCCACTCAGCCTTATCCCAAACCTTAATTGAACTGAGGAGTCTTCACTGGGATATCCCATTCAAGGGGTAACAGAGATTGGGTGTAGCCACAAGGAAAGGACAGTTGATATAAATATAGCCTCAGGCGAATGCCAGAGATCTGGCCCTGTGGGAAAGTCTGAAGAGGTCTAGGAGTTTGGGGTGCTGCTGGAACCCCCAAATCACGGTACGGGCCCTGTCTGAAGGAATTCAACTCAAATCTTCTTCAGCCAGAGGAAAAGTCTATTAGTGATAAAACATGTGGGCCAGGTGACATCTGGAAAGATGAGCGGGCATGAAAGATTCTCAGCTTTTTGAGCATCAGATTCTCAACCCCGAATGAGAGCCGGGGTAGATCTTATGTACTTTTGGGTGACCAGGGGTCTGGGAAAAGGGTCTGGGTGAGAATTCCCAGAGATGGGAATGTCTAAGAGATTGAATAGACAATGGGAATAGATAATGAAGGAACTGAAAGGTATCTGAATGAGATTAAGAGGTAGGCTAAGGCTTTCAAAGGGAGTTGAGGGGATAGGCCTGTACACAAAGGGGAGCCAGATTCCCTTTGGGGCAAGGGGCAAAGACCTCAGCTCGGGCCACATCCCATCAAGTCCAGGGTTTTTCCTTTTTAGGGTCTAGATGGGATCCAGATCCCATCCTCATCATCACCACCAAGCCTTTGCCCAATCTGATCACCTTTTGAAATCCTGCCAGTCCTTCAAGGCTGAGGTCAAGTAATTCCACCTTCTTGGTGACACCTTCCTTAGTTCACTTGGCCAAAGGTGAGTGATCTCCCTGGCCAGCTCTCTGACCCTTGAGCCTTCCTCTTTTCTCTGCATTCTAGCTTTCACACTCGTATCTATTCTTTGCCAGGTTGCAGATCCCTGAAAGCAGGATGCGACCTCATTCATCTTTGTACCCTTCTCACCCTTCAGTAACTAAGATAGTTTAAAAACATTTTTATTTGGCAGAAAATATCTTTCCAAGGAGGCCATGTGTGTGAACTGTCATCTGGCCTTAAAGCCACCTTTTTGAAAAGGGAACATTCTTACTAAGGAGAGACAGAATTTTAAAAAATCAATATAGTATTTTATTCCCCACAATTAAAATGAAAACAATTTTTTTGAGTTCCCAATTCTATCCTTCTTTCCCCTCCCCCCAGACTACAAACAATCTGATATAGGTTATACATGTGCAATCCCATTAAAGATTTCCATATTAGTCATTTTTGTACAAGAAAAGAGAGACATCATTTAAAACCCAAAAAGAACAGATCCAGGTAGATACCAAGTGCCTGCCTGCACACGGGCCTACCAGCAAGTAAGAACACAGGAGGTGCTAATGTTTGCTGAATCACAATATTCCTTTCCTCTCCTTGAGCCAAAAACATTAGAGAGAGAGATGATTGATGGAGAATCAACAGAAATCATTGCAAAACTCTCTGAGTGCCTTGAGAACAGGGCTGATTAGGGTAAATGTTCAACTGGCACTTGGGTTTTACCACATTGTTGGGATCACCAGACGGTGTACTTGAAATACTTCAAAGAGCATTTGCTGGCTCAGCTCCTGGATTTTTTTTTTAACTTCTGACTTTGGTCGATTTCATCCCAGGCTAGAAACTAAACCTGTTTCGTTTTGTTTTAGCTACTTTTCCAAAATCAAGCAGTGTGGTTCAATGGAAAGAGGGCCAGAGTTGGAGTTTGGGGAACTGCCCCTGTAACCTTGGGCGATTCACTGAAGGGACTCATTTTCTTTATAAAAATAAGGGGTTGGATTCGATGATCTGAGGTCCCTTCAAGCCCCAACCCTGTGAATATAATGGGGTCAGTCCCTCTCTTGGAAGCCTTTGTTTCCTCAGTTGTAAAATGGTGACAGGGGTGGGGCTGGGAGAGGGAATCAGCCAGGTGATTCTAAGGCCGGTTCCAGGATTCAAAAGGCTGAACGATCTGAATCGACTATGTATCAGTCCTGGGAAGCTGGTGACCAGGTTTGTGCAACAGGCTGCTAAAAAAAAAAATCCCTGCACAAAAACAGATGTTTATATTATTTCTGAGAATCACCACATGCTGTCCTATCTCCCATCTCCCTGCCTTTGCCTGGGCTGTCCCTCATGCTTGGAATGCAACTCCCACTACCTCTTAGAATCCTTTGCTTCCTTCCAAACAGCTCAAGCACTTTCTTGATTTCTCAGGTGCAAAAGCGGTCCTTGCCCTCTCCCAGTTGATCTTATTTGTAGACGTGTCTTTCCTGATACAATGTAAACTCCTTGAGGGCAAGGACTGTTTCTTTGGTCTTTGTATCCCAGCACCTTGGATAGTTCTTGGGACAAGGTTGGCCATTTAAACACTTACAGACTGACCAATTGGATGGAAAGCTGTAGGGCCAGAGAGATCAAGAGTTCGAGATGGACATGAGGGAGGGAGTTCCAAGGCCACCCCTCAGTCACCACCCCCCTTTATTTTACAGATGAGGAAACTGAGGACAGAGAAGTAACTTACCCATGGTGGCACAGGTAGTACCTGAGATGGGATCTGACTCCAAAGCTGGCTCTCTTTTCACTGCTCCCCACTGCCTCCCTATAATTTGAGTTATTTCATACAGATGTTAAAACATGTGTGCATGCAACTGAGTTGAGGTGAAATGAATTGAATTTGACAAGCATGTATTAAGCACCGTCAGGGCAGTGAAAGAGACTGGACTAGCCTTGTTCCCCACTGTGGGTAGTGCTGGCCCCAGGAGAAGCTGGGAAACAGGCAAGTTTCTCTCCTTCCCCCACCCCCTTGACCTCTTCTCCCTCTCCCTGCCCCTCCAAGGAAACAGTGTCTTCACGCCTCTTCAAGAGGCAGCTAGGTGGTGCAGTGGATAGAGGGCTGGTCCTCTACTCAGGAAGAGCTGAGTTCAAATTTGACTTCAGATGATTACTGGCTGTGTGACCCCAAGCAAGGCATTTAACCCCTCAGTTTCCTCATCTATAAAATGGGGATAATAACAACACCAACTTCACAGGATTGTTGGGAAGATAAAATGAGATAATAATTACAAAGCACTTAGCACAGAGCCAGGCATATGTTGTCCCAAGTAGTAATAGTAGTAAGATGCTTAATAAATGTTTATTGTCAGTCATCTGGCATTAGATTAGCTAGGTTCAGAGTCAGTTAGCATGTGAACCTTGGGTAGGTCCTTTCCCTGTCTCCTCTTCCTTTGCTTCTTCCCTCAAAGGAGGGCATTAGACAATTGTAAATAATCTCTAAGGGTTTGGGGGGAATTCCTCAACCCAGAGGTCCTAAGATCCTCCTGGGAGTAGCGCTTCCCAGTTTGGTCCTTTTGAGGGGAGTCAATAAGGCAGCAGGTGAGGATGGAAGGTTTAAGTTTACCTAGCATCAGCTGATGACAGGTTACTGGTGGGACACAGTTACATATAGCGGTTTTACATACCCTTAGGGTGGACATTACAGGAGCCTGCCAGGGGAGGTGGCTCACCTACTTTCCTGGTTCAGGAGGTTGAGTAATTATTTGGAAGACTGGATGTTCTGCCAAGGATCAGGCTGTTCCCGAGAGAATGTTTCTCTGCAGATAATCTTATCAGAATACCTGGGTGGGACTGGAGATCTCTAAGATGGTGGAGGCCTCCTTCAAGATAGAAATCAGGAAAACTTATCTTGTGTTTGATTTCTAAGGTTACCTTTTCTGCAATGTTTCTCCAGAACTTGTCTCCCTCCTCCACTGGATCGTTCCAATGGGAAAATCCTACAGACTTTCCATGTAGCATAATTTTAAGATGGGTCTTTATTTCTTTGTCTAAATGGAGTACTCTAGGACAAGCATCACAAACTGTCACAGGATCTCAGATCCACCCTAACTTGGAAGGAGCATCCCCAGGGAGCCATTCATCCCCCCTTGTCTCAGGGCTTCAAGCAGAAGATAGAAAACTATCAGACCTGCCGTGGGGGAGGGGGTCCCATGGGTTGGGCTAGGTGGCCTCTTCCAACTCTAGTTCTGTGACTTTGAATTGGAAGGGACCTCTGCCATCCGCTAGTCCAACCCAGGCCTGAAAGGAACCCCCTTGATATTATTCCCAACAACTGGTCATCCAGCCTTCTGGAAGACCTTCTAGAATGGGCAGCTCAAATTTGGAAGTATGCCCAAAGGGCCATAAAACTATGCATACCCTGTGAGCCAGAAATACCCCTGCTAGGTCTGTATCTCAAAGATCACAAAAAAGGGAAAAGGAACCACATATGCAAAAATCTTTATAGCAGCTCTTTTAATGGTGGAAAAAAATCAGAAATTGGGGATGCCAATCAACTGGGAAATGGCCAACAAGCTGTGGTATACGAATGTAATGGAATACTATTGTGCTATAAGAAATGATAAGCAGGCAGACTTCAGAAAAACCTGAAAGGACTTATGTGCACTGATGCTGACTGAAGTGAGCAGAGAGGAGAATACTGTACATAGGAACAGCCACACTGTGTGCTGACTGACTTTGATAGACTTGGCTCTTCTCAGCCATACAAGGATTTAAGACAACTCCAAAGCACTCCTGATGGCTATCTGCATCCAGAGAAAGAACTATGGAGCTTGAATGCAGATCAAAGCAAACTATTTTCACTTTCTTTATTTTTTATATGCCCCCCCCTTTTGGTCAGTTTCTTTTTTATAACATTACTAATATGGAAATATGTTGTACATGATTGTACACATGTAACCTATATCAGATTGCTTGCCATTTTAGGAATAGGGGAGGGAGAAAATTTTGGAACTCAAAATTTTGTAAAAATGAATATTAAAAATTATCTTTTCATATAATTGGAAAAATACTATTTGAAAAAACAAGAATGAGGAGCTCATGGTCTCCTAAGGTAGCCTGGTGTGGGCTGAGCCTAACTCAGACATGTCCCTGGATGGTTTGGGTCAGATATTGGAACAAAAGGAGACATTTATAGGTCATTCAACAGTGAACAAAAGGAGCTTTATTCAGCTATGGCAGGAAAGGACCTTCAAGCAGGATATTCAGTAAAGACATTCCATTGCGTCATTGGTTATACTGTCACTTTATGTTCAGAAGCCCCAAGAGAAATGGATTTCCCCATGGCCTTTTGTGCTCAGGTGAACAATCAACTAGCCAAAAAAATGACCTACACTCATCTCTCAAGCCACTCAAGTCTCTAGGAGAGAGGTTCAATACCTCTTAAGAAAAAGGAACAGGACACGGAAGGGGCCAGAAGGAGCTGCCTAGCCAAAAGAGAATGGAGGGACTGTGGGTTCTGTGTGAACAGCCTGGGATTAAGAATTATGGGGATTGAAAAAAGTAGGAGAGGAGGTCGCCTTTTGCCTAGGGCTCCCCCTTCAACCCCTCCCCCACCCTGACTCCCTCCTCAGTTCTGTAAATGTGTGATGACTCATCATATCTCTTAAGTGTTAAGAGAAGAATGGAGCTTGGGTTGTTCCATCCATGACTGTTAACAGAGACGTGAGAGGATATGGATAGTTGGGGTCACTAGACCCAAGGAAATTCCCAAGCCTAGTTTTAGCTAATAGTTCCATTCTCTTTCCTGAACAAACTTTTTTTCCCTAACCTAAAATGACAGATCCCTAATTGGTCGAAATTCAGTTTTAGCTCCTGTTTCTAACCTAGGAAAGCATCTAATACTGACACCGTTAGGCAGCAGGAGGAAAGAGGAGGGGGCCTGGATAACCCACAATGGGATAACTGAGTCTGAATAGTGAACAGTGGACTGCACAATTAATCTAAAATTTTTTATTTTCAGTTACAAATTCTTTCCCTCTCTCCATCCTTCTCCCCTATGATTGAGAAGGCAAGAAATATGATACACATATGAAGGCATGCAAACATATTTCCATATTAGTCATGTTCTAAAAGGAAAAAAAGAAAGGGAAAAAAGGCAAGAAAAATAAAGTACAAAAACAAATCTACTTCCATCTGCACTAGGAGTTCCTCAGTTCTCTCTCTGGGGGTGCACAGCACCTTCCACCATGGGAACTGTCTTGGGTCATGGTCTTGGTCAGAGCAGGGAACTCAGGTGATTATCTTACAGTATTGGTGGGCTCACTTTGATCGAGGTACAAACAAATGGATCAAAGATCCTCTGGCACCTGACACAGTCCCCTCCTCCTCAGACCTTTCAAAACATTGTTGGTAAAATGAAGCTCTGAGCTTTTCTTCTCCACCAGTTAATAGAGTGTTTTCTCATCTTGTCCTGGGTGGGGTAGGGTGGGAGAAGAGACAGAGACAGACAGACAGACAAACTGAGACAGAGTCAGAGACAGAGAAAGAAAGAAAGAGAGAAAGAGAGAGAAAGAAAGAAAGAAAGAAAGAGAAAAAAGAGAAAGAAAGAAAGAAAGAGAAAGACAGGAAAACAAGAAATAGAATTTTAAAACACTGTGATTCTCCCTGGTTCAAACAGTGTCACTTTGCTTGGAGGCTGAGGCTTAGCCATCACGGTTTGTCATTCGTGAAAGCCTTTGAGCAGACCTACATGGAACGCTGGAAGACCTTTGGCCCTTCCTTGAGTTTCCAGCCTTTACCCATGTCATGCGTCCAAGGACTGCTTTGGTTCCTGTTGAAAGACTGAAGTTGGGGAGTCAAGGTCTTACTGCCAAGGCCGAGGGAGACTAAAAAGTGACTGTTGGCCCAGAAACCATAAAATACAGCCCCCGCCCTGCCCTTTTTGCTTGGTCCTGATAGCCTAGTAAAGATAAGGCCCCAATGTTCCTTCTCAGCACTTTCTTGTTGCTGCCAACAAAAATGTCTTCTCTGAATTAAAGGGAGCTTATTTGTGAGCCTGAAGGTGTTTCAACTTGTTTTGATGTTAAAAACACCCCATTCTCCAGGATCTTGGCTACCTACTCAGTTACTGCCCGGACACGCCTGCCATAGCCAGGAATCTCTTCCTGGCTGGTGCAGCCTCCTCTTGGCCAGTGGTGCAGCCTCCCCTTGGCTGGCTCACACGTGCGCCAGTGACCACACTGGGATGGCTCCTTCTTCTGTGTTGCGTGGACTGTGAAATAAAGACTCAAGTCTTGCTGAGGGCTCGATCCACTGGGCTACTTCCATTAATACAGGTTGTAGCTGAGGTCAGATCTCAACCCAGGTCCTCCTGACTCTACGTCCAGTGTGATGTCCACTGTGCTGGACACAACCGGCACAGACACCCAAGCATTTAGAGGAGCAGGCTTCTGTTTGTAGGCAGGGATGGCTGTGGGGGCAAAGGGTAGGTATCATGGAGTGAACCTGTCCCTCCCTCCCCTCCCACCAGTTGGAGGAGAAGGCAGAAAGGAGTGATGGGACAGGTGAAGCGAATGGAGCAATCAGCATTCCGAGAGAACAGGGACAGAATGGTGCTGGATTCTCAGTCTCAGCAGCTCCTTAAGCTGCTGGCTCCAGGCAGGGCAGTTCCCAGCACCAGCTGGTTCTGCTGGCCCATCCAGTTCTGTCTTTCTCTCCTTTGTCCTTTGAGCTGAGAAATTCCTCTTATGCCAGGAGGTCTCACAGAAGAATTGCCTAGTCTCACCTCTTTCCCTGTCTTGGCCAAGAAGCTTCTGAGTGGAAAGAAGTCCTCCCAAGGTCAGAAGCCCTAATAACTTGGAGAACTCTAGGTAAAACGTCTCCAGCCCCATCAAGTCTCCATGACGACATCTCTGATATAGCAGCTATACCCCTATCAGTAAAATGAGGTAAGGACTTCATGACCAGGTGCCTTTCAAAGGAAATACTCAGTGATGATAATTATAATGATACTAACATGACAATAACAGAAGGATTCTTCCCCCCCCCATCTGATTCACAATGGAACTAAGCCTTTGTAAGAGGTCCAAATTTTAAAAAGGATTGTGTTGAGGATGGAAGGGGGAGAATAGAATCAGAGATGGTTAAAGCTGGAAGGACCTTTAGGACGTATAACAAGGTGGAAGCTGGAGGGGAACCTAAGTTATGACCTAATCTAAAGTCCTCACATTTTGCAGATGGGGAAACTGAAGCTCACAGAAATTCTTTTGTTAAAGTCCTGGCGTTTGGCTCCTAGACTTACCATTAAAGTGGCTTTGAAATCTAGCAAGTCTTTCAACACCTTCCTGAAGCTGGATCATATCTAACATCCTTTTGTTTAGACAAGAAGCTAAGCTACTACTCAGTAGTATTCTATCTTCTCTTGATTTTTGACCCCACAAAGTATGAAGGCATACAGACTTTCCTTTGGCTGGACTGGAAGGATGCCAGGGCATATTGAGATGACCAGAATTATTCTTTTTTTTTTTCTTTTTTGGTGGATCAGGGTTAAGTCACTTGCTTGGGTCACATGGCTTGTAAGTGTGAAGTGTCTGGTCTGGGGCCGGATTTGAACTCAGGTCCTCCTGACTGCAGGGCCGGTGCTCTATCCACTGTGCCACCTAACTGCCCCCAGAATCATTCCTTTCAAAGCACTTTGAATGAGGCTGTGAGACACCCAACATCTGCCCTGCCCTTCGGTGGCTGATGGCCACCCAAAGGGCGATGGAGAGATTCATAGTGCATGAGGAGCTATAATATCAAGTCAGGTACACACTATGAACTCTCTTCTTCCCTCCTGTGTTTGCCTTGGGTGAGGAGGAATGAAGCCACAGAACAGTCACAGGATTGCCTGGGAGCTGGGAGGGGCCTTCAAGGCCACTGAGTCGAACTCTCTTATCTTACAGAGGAGGGAACTAAAAGCTAGACAGATGAAGTGATTAGCCTGAGGTCACATAGATCACGGTGAGGGGCAGAGCTGGGATTATGCCTCCTCTTCCTATAGTGATTTCAAGGTCTCCATTGCCTTGTGAAGGAGTGAGGACTACCATTCCATTCTAAAAACTGGAGTTACTGGAGTGGCCACACCGGTGGGGGCTCATGAGCCATAGGGCTAGGGGGTGCAGATTCAGAGGGTTTACCCCTAGCTGCCTTCTAGGGTGGCAGTTGCCCTCTGGGGAGGGAACCATGGAAAGGCCTGAGAGGCAGAGGATCTGGATTCACTAGCCAGGTCTGGCAGTGACTTTAGGCAAATTTCTTCAGCTGGGAGATTAGGGAGACAGACTAGAGGCTGCTTGCTAACTGATAAAGAATCTCTATATCTTTTGGCTCTAAATTCCATGATCCAATCCCACCAACATTTATTATGCACCTTCAGTGTGTAAGGCCCTGTGCTAGGTTCAGGGAAGACTATATGATTTCAAACATTCATGGGACGAAAGCCCACAGGGTAGTCCTCACCTGAGGAGAGGCCTCCGATTGTAATCTTCCCTTAAATTGGAAATTCCTGGAGATTCGTCCGGGGCAGGGACTGTCTTTGGCCTCTTTTTGTATTTGGGTCTCAGCTTGACTGATTAATTGCCCCTTTGGTAAATTTTCTAGGAGCAGAGGGAACAGGATTCAGGCCATCTGTGGATGCAGAAGTGTTAGGCCAACTGACAGACTAAGGGCAGGAGGGGCAAAGGCCATGCAGCCTCCCACACAGGCTGGAGTGGGGCTCGAATGGATCCTCGCTACCTGGCTAGGAAGTTAACTCTTTGGGTTCAACATCCTCCCCCCCTCTGAGCCTCAGTTTCCTCATCTGTAAAATGGGAGGGAAGGTGGAGGATACTCGCCCCCGGTCCCTTCTAACTGCTTTAAATGATCCTACTGACCTTAAATCATCAAGGGACAAAGACACCCTCTTTCCCTGCTTCAAAGCCCAGTTGGAGTAGCAACAGCTGAGTTCAAATCCAGTTGTAGACACTTAGTATCTGTAGACCCTGGGCAAGTGGCTTCTTTGCCTGTCTGTTTCCTTAACTGTAAAATAGGGATCATAAGAGCATCTATGTCACAGGTAGTGCATTTGACATGTAGTAGGTGCTTAATACATGCTTCCTTCCTTTTTCCCTCCCCTCTTCCCAACACAAAGGGAGTGGGATTCCAGAGGACACAAGAGATGATTGTGCAGAGCTAGGTGGTCCCCAGAGAAGGATCCAGCATGGAATCTGTTTTTCTGCCGGTGAAGAAGCACTTTTTTTTTTCCAGCCAAAGACAAGGTTTCTTAGGACATCCGTCATATTGGGCAGACTCTTAAGGAGTCTGAACATTAGTGAGCTATTGGCTAGATTATAAGAATCTGAGCACCTTAATAGAGACAAGACGGACTTTATATACAGAAAGACTGTGGGAGGGATCTAGGAGTAGCAGAGTAGTCTGCTGGGACTGTGAGTTAATAGAATGCCAGGGACCTGGACCACTGGGCCAAGGGAGAAGAGAGCCTAGCTAGGATTAAGGGTGGGAAGTGGTAGGGGCCATAGGGAGGTAAGACAATGGAGAGCTAGGTAGGCTAGGTTAAGGGTAAGCGAGATTGGGCGTAGCTACAGCGAAAGGCCAGTTGATGGATGGGATGATAGCCTGGGAAGAATGCCAGAGATTTGGCCATGTGGGAAAGTCTGGGGTTTTTCCTTTTTGGGGTCTAGCTCCCATCATCCATCATTCACTCCTCAAACAAAGGGGACCCAAATTCTTTTGTGGTAAGGAGTGAAGGTCTTGGTTTCTGAAACTGCTTCCTGCTGGCAAGGGGCATAAGAAGCACTTATGAAGCACCTGCTGTGTGCCAGATACCCTCTATGCTAAGCGCTGGGGACATAAAGAGAGGCAAATCATCCCTTGCCCTAGAGGAGGGGGCTCACAGTCTGAGGGTGGGTGGTGATGAAATGCAAATATTGGGTGAGACTGGAAGGGGACGCTTCCTTCTACAGAGAAGTAAACTGAGGCCCAGATCCCGGCAGTGACATGCTTGCCCTTCCTCCAGGCCTAGCCCCTTCCCTGTTAGGTGCCCCCTCCTCTGGGTGGCCTGCCCTGGTTTCTCTTCTCCTCTCTCCTTCTTCCCCATTATAGATCACAAGGAGGCTGCACCCCTAAAGGCCAAGGTGGGTTGGGGGTCCAAGGAAGGCAGGTGCCAGAGGCGGCAGGACCCGAATTCAGGTCTCAGGGCCTAAGAGCTCAGACCTCCTAGACGGCCGCGCTCCGGCCGGTGCCTGCCGCGATTGTACCGGATAGACTGTAGGACCCAGAGGCTAATGGCGCAGCGGCGGCCTCCAGAGGGGCGGAGAAGGGGCGGGGTCCGCTCCCACGATTGGCCGAGAGCCCGGATAGCGACCAATGGGTGGCGAAGGCGTGCGCCGAGGGGCGGGGAGGGGCGGGCCCGGGCCGGCGCTATAGGGCGGCCGTGACGTCGCCGCGGCCGCTCTGTCGTCGTTGCCGCCGGTGCCGCGTGTCGCCTCCGCCTCCTTGGCCCGTCTGGAGCCCCTGTCAGGTACGGTGGCGGCCCGGCGCCCTATAGCCAGGGGGAAACTGAGGCTGCCGCTGCGGCCCCGCGAGCACAGATGCGGCGCCTGCTGTATGCGCCCGCTCGCCTTGCCCAGTCCGCCCCCCTCCACGGGCCCCAAGCCTGGGCGCGAGGCCCGGGCCCTGCCCTGCCCCCGCGCCCAAGGCCTCGCTCTGCCCCCGGCGGCCCTTGTGATCTGCGGGCCTGGCCCAGGGAGGATTGGAACCCAGGCCCTTGGGCTCTAGATCCGCCCCGGCGGCCTCCCCCGATTAATGCGGGGTCCGAGGCGGCCCGGGGGAGAAAGCGCCATTCTGTGCCCTCGAGTAACCGGGAGCTGGGTCAGGGTCCGAGGAGTGGGAGTGGGGGGACAGATGGAAAGAGACAGACGGGGGGAGGGGCAGAGATGGAGAGAGGCAGAGACGGGGGGAGGGGCGGAGATGGAGAGACTGGGAGGGAAGGACGTGGCGGGGGCAGAGACAGACTAAGGGAGAGAAAAAGGGAGGAGACAGAGGGAGGGAAGGAGAGAAGAGGGGGAGGTTGGTCAGGGAGGCTCTGAGGGTGGGGCGGCGGGGCGTCGAGCGCTCCTGGAGGTGGCCAAGGGGCCGCTAATTCAGGTGAAGGTGGTTTGCAGGACTTGGAGGGTTTGCCCCGTCTGTCCGTGTCCTGAGCGTTGCCGCTCGGTTATGTCGGGCTCGTCGTGGAGGCAAACTCGCCTCTTTTCCCGCACTCTGTAGGTCTCCCAGTGCAAGTGAGGAAGACAGAGAATCCTGGGGCAGTTCCTGTTACTCGAACAGATCCTGTGACTTGGAGCGGTAGAATTTCTGCCTGTCTTGTGGGTCACAGAGCCAGGGCCCAGAGACCTGACCTGGTCACTCCTGTCACTAAGTCTAAAAATACATTTTTTAAATTTCATTAAAGAGTTCCCATTACGTGTGGGAAAAAAAATTAACATTATTTTAAAGAATTTTGAGTTTCAAATTCTCTCCCTCCCACTCCTATGATAATTAGTTATATATGTGCAGTCATGCAAAAGGTATTTTCATACCAGGCATATTAGAAAAGAAAACACACACCAAACCCAAGAAAAATAAGGTGAACAAAGTCTGCCTCAGTGTTCTCTCAGACTTGTCAGTTCTCTCTGCAGCTGGGGAGCCTTTTCCAGCCTGGGTCCTTTGGAATTGTCTCAGATTCTTGAAAGGTGACCTTTAAAGGGAGGACCTTTCACCCAACAATGTCTTTCTTTTGTCTTTGGTGTTTTGGTGTAGTGAATCAAGTATTGTATTGAGGTAGGAGACAGTGACAGAGACCTAACCTGCCTGGGAACATCACAATCTGGCCACGCCCTCTCAAAACCTCCCTGAAATGAGGACCAGACTGTCAGTAACTGCTTCCCAGGCAGGCTGAGGGAAGGAAGGAGTTTCCCTCAGCCTTCAAGTGCGATTACCCAAATCATTCAAGTTATTATTGTAAAGTCATTAACGTATCCTAGAAAGTGGAGACTTTGCTTTGGGTGAATGTGACATCTTCCCGGGGCCTAGCACACAGTGTTCTTTGTATACAGTAGGCACTTATTGATTTGTTGTGCCCAGGAGAAAGGTAAGAGTAGAACTGAGTTAGCTTACAATAATACCATTGTACAGGAAAACTTACTAGAATCAGAGTTGGCCTTTCTGCCCTGGTGCTGGTTGTACTGTTTGCACAGGGCTTTACATATATGATCACATTGGATTCTCACAGCAGGCCTTGGAGGCAGATGCTATGATTATCCCCATTTCCCATGTTATGAAAGTCTTGAGTCCTGAAATAGCTTAACTAGAATCCTAGAAAGCAACAGAGCTTTTAGCAAATCAAAATAACAGCCCAACAGCCATTCCTGCTCTCTGATCAAAAGCATCTTTTGGTGCTTAACAGTCACTTCTTTTGGTCAAACCAGGGGTGAGTCCTTGGGTGTGGAGTCTGTATTTTACAGAACAAATGCTTTTATTAAGAGGATTTATTCTGTGAAGTTTGGATTCAGTGGAAGGGCCACACCTGAGGACCTAGAGGGCTGTGTGCAGCCTCAAGCCGGCAGGTTCCCTACCCCTGAGTAAATTGTCTTGGGGAGGTGGGGAAAAGAAAGGTGAATGCATCAGGGACGAGGAGGGGACTTAAAGGATGGCCTGATTTAGAAAAGACCACTTGTCTGCATCTTAAGCTGGATCTTTTTTTTCTCCTATTGTGGATTTTAAGTTTCTACAAAAAAGATCATTTTAAGGCATTTGAAAATGATCAATTCCACAAGGTCGGGAGCTGCTTTTTTGTCTCTTTCTTCCCTCTATGTACCACGTGCCTGGTAGCTGCATAATGATAAATGTGGAATTGGAATGGAAGCCTGGACTTCGATGGAACATCCAGCATTTTAGCCCAGACTTTTCTCCTTTGTACCGCAGAGAACAGTCTATATTTGCTTCTTTCCCCTTAGATTATCCCAGTTTTTTATGTAGGGATGTGGACTATCTTGAAAAAAGCCTAAAATTATTCACATCCTGTGAGATAGATTGTATTCGGTATTAATATGATGAAATCAGTCAGTTTTCATTCAGCATTTCTGATGTAGACTGGCCAGAGGCCTTGCTGACCTTGCCCTAGTCAGCTGTGGGGGTGTGGTGGGGGTGTTGGGGAGGCTGGCCCCTCAGAGCCAATGGCTTTGGAGTAGTAGATGACGCTGCTGCCTGTGACGCACAGGGGGTTGAAATTTAGCTAGAATCTGGACTCCTGTCAAGGTGGCCCCCAAATAAGCTAATGTTTGACAAAGAGAGAGGTAAACACGACCCTCAGACAGAAGAGCATCCTTCACTTGGGATGTTGGTTAATGTCTACTGTTGTTTTAGAGTGATTTAAGGACCTTGAATTCGGTCTTCAAATCTTTTTTTAAGTTTTTGTGTCTGCTTCCACACTATAGAGATGAAGAAGCTGGGGTCTTGTTGGCTGGGTCAGCAGAACACAAGGGCTCAGGGGAGACAACAGATCTATTTTTGGGGGAGAGGAGCCTAGTTGATTTGGGAAAGGGGTGGATTAGCACCCAGGTCTCAAAGATTGCCTATCAAGATGTAGAGGGGCTGCGCTTTGTATTTCTGGAGAGAGAATAGACCCTCAGGCTGAGTACTGAATATAATATCAGAACCTTACACTAAGTCTTTATGATTCATCCTTTTATGCAAATTCTTAAAAAAAATAGCCTGGATGTTTTTTTTTCCTGCTTTTGGTTGTGTTTGTAAGGAAGATTTGGGTGTCAGGGAACATCGCTGGCCTGGGGAGGCTCTGTATTGGGAGTAGGAATTGTTTACAATTTGGGCTTGTTTCTCTTCTGGCTTTTCAAAGGTGGGACCTGCCCTGATGCACTTAATCTAATGGGATAAATAACATCGACTTAAGACTCCAGTAGCTAAGCTTCTTAAGTGAACTGAGGTGGTCATAGCTGCCATTGGTATCTGGCTTTGTAGTGCACCATACTTGTCAGCCCTGTGGCAGCGGAAGCAGAGGGGGCATGATCCAGATTCTCTTTAGAGCCAGAGGGTCTGGTTCTACTCCCTGATTTTATCAGAGAAGGAAACTGAGGCCCAGAATGAGAGTAAGTAATAGAGTAGGGAATTAAACCCAATCCCCTGATTCATTCAGATAATATGCATTAAGAACTGTGATAGGCACCCTAAAGGTGTTCAAAGAAAGGCCAAACCTCTCTTCCCTGCCTTGAAGGAGCTCCCATCCTAACCGAAGCACCCAGATAACTATATTTGCAGCTAAAAAAGGGAAGGTGGTCTCAGGGGGAAACCTCCAGCAGCTGAGGGAAAGACTTGAAAATCTTCCTGCAGAAAGTGGGATTGTGAGGATGATGGGGTGTGGCCCAAGCCGAGGTCTTTGCCCCTTGCCCTAAAGGGAATCTGGCTCCCCTTTTGTCTACAGGCCCCAGCCCCTCATCTCCCTTTGAAAGCCTTAGCCTACATTTAATTTCATTCAGATACCTTTCTGTTCCTTCATTATCTATTCCCATTGTCTATTCAATCTTAGACATTCCAGTCTCTGGGAATTCTCATCCAGACCTTTTTCCCAGACCCTTCCCTGGTCACCCAAAGTATATAAGATCTACCCTGGCCCTCATTTGGGGCTAAGAATCTCAGACCCATAAGGCTGAGAACCTCTCATGCCCGCTCATCCTTACGGGTGTCACCTGGCCTATATGTTTTACCACTAATAAAGTTTTCCTCTGGCTGAAGAAGATTTGAGTTGAATTCTTTTAGGCAGGGCCTGGTACCGCGATCTTGGGGTCCCAGCACCCCAAAACCCCTAGACCTCTTCAAGGATAGCCAGCTAAGAGGGAGAGAAGTGCAGGCCTGCGGCCCGACTACCAGTGTCCAGGCCTGGAGGCAGGCTGTTGTGTGTGAGGGGCTCCAGAAAGGTCAACGGAGCTGGATTGTGCAATACGTGCAGGAGAGCCAAGGGGGGAAACTGAGAAGGGAGGACTTTGTGGAGAGAGAGAGAGAGAGAGAGAGAGAGAGAGTGTGTGTGTGTGTGTGTGTGTGTGTGTAGGGGATGGGACATAGACCACTCTGCTTCATTCATCAAATGTGCTCAGCACAGTGCCTGGCACATAGTAGCTGTTGGATAAATGCTTATTCCCCTCCCCCTTTATGACCCAGCTATAAACTAGTCTTTGTTGTTTGATGGTTTAAGTGCCCTGATTTGCATGCCTATTATAATAATCTGGACTTTGGACACTAGTTAGATAAGAGCTCTTCTGAATTAATTGGGTTGATTCCGAGACAATGTACCTGGCTTAACTGGGCCCTCAGGTTTTATTGGGATATCAGCGAACCATTCTTTGTGAAAGTGTCATTGTGCTTGTGTTTAGCAAGTTTTCAAAAAGCTTTTCCAACCTGATTAAAGTGTAGGCCTTTCTTTGTTCAGTGTGCTTCTGTCCCTCTGTGTCTGGTAAGATGTAGATTTTCACAAGCAGCTTCCTTCTTTGTCACCTAAAATTCTGGCGGGCTTCTCCCCTTCTTCCAAGGGTCTCTTCTGATGCACAGGATTTTGTTGGGATGATAGAAGTTGTGACTGTACTAACATCACACAGTAGTAATTCCTGGGTATGTGGTGGTGGGCCAGTGGTCATTAATGTCTTCTTTTCTCCATAGGAAGGTGTGAGTCTCCTGAAATAGAAAATGTTTTCCAAAGTAGCAAACGTGCAAACCCTTGCTCTGCTTCGTCGGGGTGTTCACTCTTCAGTGACTTCAGCTGCGTCAGTCGCAACCAAAAAAACCGTCCAGGGCCCTCCATCTTCTGAGCAGATCTTTGAACGAGAAGCTAAGTATGGTGCCCACAACTACCATCCTTTACCTGTAGCCCTGGAAAGAGGAAAAGGTACATTGGCTTCCCTTTGGGTGGGCCGACTCCTGGGAGTAGAATTCGGGGTGCCGGTACTGTGGTGTGGGTGAAAATGGGACCTTGCTCACTTCATTCTAATCACCAAAGGTTGTGTCTGGGGCCTCTTGGCTGCAGGTTAAAAGCTGGGTTTTGTTCGTGCTAATCTAGGTGATCCTTCTGGCTTTTTACATTAAAAGTGGGATTGTGGCCAGGAGCTGCCATGATGTTGCTAGGGAATGAACAGTCGACATGTGCTGTTGTGTTTGTCCCACCGCTTCAGCTTGCCCCTTCTTGTGTTCAGGTTAGTTCTCCTGTGGCACCCTTCACTTCCCTGAAGCCGTGTGGGCCCTGCCGGGAGCCAGCATTCTGTGCTCAGACTCCCAGTTTGACCCACAAGCATCCTCATGCTGGAGCTTCTGCACCAACTTAGGAAAAGCTAGAGGGAAGCATTATGACACGGCCTTAGCCCCTTTATTTTTTCAAACAAATATACCAGCATCTTTTGCAGAATGTGTCTGTTATGGGGAAAGTGATGCATTTTTGTGTGTCAGTGTGTGTGCTCTGTCATCTTATTAACATTAGATCAGAAGGTGGCGTCCTTCATTAACGAGCCCGCCTGTTTTTATATCTTCCTTGTTGATTGGTGTGTTTGAGTTTGATAGACAAATTTCTCCCACATGTTTTAGGCTCCAGTCTAGCTATAGGGGAACTTGGTGCCTCCTGTGAACAATGGGTGTGGTGCCACGATTGGGGGATTCCACACTTTCTGGTAACCTTATGAAATAATCTTCCTATTCTAGGTGTTTATGTATGGGATGTGGAAGGCAGGAAATACTTTGACTTCCTGAGTGCCTACAGTGCTGTGAACCAAGGACATTGCCACCCCAAAATTGTGGATGCCCTGAAAAGTCAGGTTGAGAAATTGACCTTAACTTCGAGAGCTTTCTACAGCAATGTACTTGGCGATTATGAAGAGTATATCACGAGGCTGTTCAACTACAACAAGGTTCTGCCCATGAATACAGGTAAAGCCTTTGGCTGGGGGGGCTTGCTTTGTCCAATACCCAAGGAGATGTAGCCGAGTTTGATGATGAGAACGTTCTCTTAGTTTTTGGTTGAATTGATGAGAATTTAATGAACATCTTTTTTTTTTTTAAACCTATGAAAAGGTGTGGAAGCTGGAGAAACTGCCTGCAAATTAGCTCGGAAATGGGCCTACAATGTTAAGGGCATTCAGAAATACAAAGCAAAGATTATTTTTGCAGGTATGTAAAGGTCAGTCTTTATTACTGTGGTCAGGAACAGCGATTTTCAAAAATCTGAAATGTTTATGTACATGACATATTTGGTAAATTCCCCCTCATTACCAGTTAATTGTGGGTCTATCCTAGATGCTGTCTGAGTATCTCATTTACTACCATCAAATAGAGATCCCCAAATATATTTTATAAGCTATTTCACTTCAAGAGAGAAAATTTCCTAAGTTCTCTACTTGAAATGGGTGACTGAATAATTTTTATTATGACTAAAACTTTTTACTAGAACCAGATTCAAATTTTTTTTAGAGGTATAACTTTGAAAGAAATCAGTAATTAGCTATGTTGTTGTGCAATATTGTCAGTTCTCTAAAACCAGGCATCAAGTGACCCTGGCTTTCCAGTAGCAGCAAGAAGGTGGGTGAGTAGGTGATGTCTTGTGGCAGTCAGTGTAACATTGAACTTAGGGTAATGAGCTCAGTCGAAGTCTGGCCTGTTATCTCCAGGATAAGCAGTGTGGCTTAGAACCCTTTGGTTTGGGGTTTCCCTGTGTTTTTGTCAAGGTTGTTGAGAGGCCAGAGTCTTCCTAGGGCTGAATTTCCTTGCCTGTTTTGGTGGCAAATACTACATCCCGTTGACAGATTCTCTTCTGTTTGGAAAGGCTGGCAATTAATTACTTGGTTTGACTTTTAAGATTATTTATCGACTATTTATCAGTGTTCAAATATTAGGTGTTTGGTTTTTCAAGCTTTCTGTTACTATGAAGTCAAAATCGATTCTGATGGCAAATCTGAGTTCAGTTGTGGTTATTTTAGAGTTTGTAAACTCTACAGTCTTTATGAAGTTCAGAAGGGGCTAATGTCGTAGTCAGAATCATTATTGGAATAGCATTTTCAATAAAGGAAAATTCTCTTAACAGAATTTTTAAAACTTTTTTAACTTGTCAACATAATTGTAATGATCTTATGTTTTAAAAGAAAAACCACTAGTGTGCTGATTTTTTTTTATTCCTATAGACTGCATCCAGCCTTTTCAGTATTAACAAAAGGTGCAAAACTGTTTTCACCTAAGTTCTGAAAGAAGCTTGTGAGTCAGTGGGCACAGAGGCAGAAGAGAGAGGCCTGTTTGGCAGCTGTTGGCCCTTGCTCAGTAGGAGCATTGCCATGGAATAAAGGGGGTGAAGGCAAGGCCATAGCGGGGCGCAGGGTTGTGGTCTAGCGAGTGCTAGTCTTCTTAAATCCACCTAAGAAAACAAAAATCAAGATCTTGAATTTGAGGGAACATTGTGGAGTATTTCTTTCATAGGTCTGAGAAATGGATTTTAGAAAATAATGTTGAATGGAATAGGCAAAGCAAAAGAACAAGGTTTGTAGTCTTAATGGACTTAATCCATTCTGGGCTTATTAGATGACATCCTTTCAGAGCAAAGGTCGATTGTGTGGGCATTTCATTAAAACGAATATGAGCATATAGAAAGTCAAGGCCGAAGGAGTTTGGGGGTTGAATCAGTGTCTGTGGTAAGCTTAGCCAGCTTAAAAAAAGATGTAGCAGCAGAAATAACAATGAGATCTTTTAGTCAGCTTTCCAATTTAGACGGAAGATGCAGATGTAACTTGATGCCTTCTCAAAGGTAGATGGCTAGATCCTGAGTAAGCGAAAGCCTTCTGCAAAGCGATTATTTTTCTGATCATCGTCCCCACCATCAGAGGCCTCATTGTAAGTGCTGGGCTGGGCTGAGGATATTCAGAAGCCTCGGACAGTGCCCTTGACTGGAGATGTGTGTGGTCTTTTGGCAGAGAAGGAGCAATGGTCTGGCATAATGCCTTCAGTGCCAGGTATCAGCAGTAGGAAGTCAGACCTGCGGGAGGCTTGTGACAGTGGTGATTATCGGAAGAAATGAGAAAACCCTGCCTTGAACAATTCACATTCGGTGGGATACATTCTTCAGTTACATTCAGAGTCAGACAATTGTCTTTTGCTTGGAGATTCCTTATTCATTGGAACCTTTGGATTTTTGTTTTACCTGAATTTTTTAGGATTTATTTGGGGGGGGCGGATTTGTGAAATGTCTGGATTTGGTTGCAATAATCAATTCTGTTTTTCTTTGCAGCTGGGAACTTCTGGGGTCGAACATTATCTGCTGTCTCTAGTTCAACTGACCCATCAAGTT
>NW_027555736.1:11146709-11369209 GCF_003287225.1 Phascolarctos cinereus
CTCTGAGAACAAAAGTGCCCCTACCCCTCTCCTCCCCAACCGGTCCCTGCCCTCAAGGAGCCCAGTATGCTATAACAACCAAAAAGCCGCCAGGCCTTTCCAGTCCCCCGCTGTCTGGCCTGCCTTCTCCCTAAGTTTGTGTTTTGGGAGTCGGCTTTTTGAAGCCAAGAGTAGCACTGGACATGTATCCCTCTTCCATCTGTTGTCTCTGTTGGGGCCCGCTGGTCTGGTCTGGTAAGAGCCTGTTGAACACTGTCTCTGCAGCTGTCGGCTGTCGCACCTGTGTGGGATCTGCTCGCTGTCTGTGGGCGAGGCCGTGGCGCAGGGCCAGCGCAGCTGACCTGAGGCTCTCCCGGGGAGCCCTCGTGCCAGATGTGTGTTGAGCCGTCAGCAAATCGGGCTCGGTTTCGAGTCCTGGGCGCCGTGATGAGCGCGCGTGTTTCCTTGCAGGTTCTCTTCATCGCTGATGAAGTGCAGACGGGGTTAGCCAGAACTGGGAGGTGGCTGGCCGTTGATCACGAAAGCGTCCGGCCTGACATCGTCCTCCTTGGCAAGGCCCTTTCAGGAGGCTTGTACCCGGTAAGCTTCCTCTGCTCCCTGTCCCTGAGCACTGAAGTCCTGCAGGCGGACGAAGCGGCGGCTGAGCTCTGGCTCCAGCCGGCGTGCAGGGCAGATGCGTGCCAGGACAAGCAGGTGGCTGTGTCCGTCAGAGTTCGTAGTGAAATTTAATCAGTTTGGACGTCTTGCTTGGAAAATTCATGGGAGCTGGGGTGGTTTCTGTTGTTTGTGATTGGAAGAAAGGGTGATCAAACACAGGATGTGTAGACGGGGAATTTCAGAATGAAATAAATGCTTTCTAGTGTCTTTGGAAGGTCATTAGCATGTTCTGAAATGCAGCAGATCTGCTGAATAGGCTAAGACCCACCTGCGTGCAGGGGCGTGGTTTCTGCAGAGACCCTTCCTCCTCCTCCTCAGTCTTCTTCGAAGTGGAAAGTCAACCTATAAATTTGGGGAATCTTTAGGACCAGTGAGCCATGTCCAAAAGATGGTTCCTTGAGCTTGTCCTGTTCGATCGTTTGGGGTATCACCCTACAGCTGCCCTCTAATGTTTGGTCTCATCCACAGGTACTTTGACCTGTGTATGCCAGGAGCACTGGGTCTGAAGACACTTTTGTAATGCCCTCTTTCCTTCTAGGTATCGGCTGTGTTATGTGATGATGAAATTATGCTGACCATTAAGCCCGGGGAGCATGGGTCGACTTACGGAGGCAATCCACTGGCCTGCCGGGTGGCCATGGCGTCCCTGGAGGTATGAGCGCACCTGAGCACACTGGCTTCCTCTCCTTTCACCCTGGAAGGCGTGTTGAGTGTTTCAAAGTTGGCGTTCCGGCTGCTGCCTTAAAGTAAAATTATTATCAAGGAAGTTGAAGTACCAGAAGTAGAAAATGTGAAAAGGCCGACAGACTTAGATTTATAAGTGATGAGATATGGGGCCAGTGATGAGGCCCCACAGTCTTGGCTTGGGAGGCAGCATTCTAGGAGCTCTTTAAGGCCTCAGCCCAGGTCTAGAGCTTGGTTCTAAAGCTCGTAGTTTAGTAGAAGATTTTGTTGTTGTCGTTGAGTCATTTCTGTTGTGTCCTACTCTGTGTGACCCCATTTGGGGTTTTCTTGGCAGGGATGCTGGAGTAGGTTGCCGTTTCATTCTCTAGCTCATCTTACAGATGAGGAAACTGAGGGAAACGGGGTTAAGTGACTTACCCTGCACCACCTTGGTGCCCCAACAGATAGCTAATCCAAAGTAATACTTGATAAATGCATAAGAGAGCTACAAGCAAAGGGTGTGCCAGGAGAGAGAAGGGGGCGGCCTTAGGGAAGAGGAATGAGCTAGTTAGCAGATTTAGGGAAAACAAGGCAGTTGGGTGGATGCTCCAAGCACCTGGAAAAAGAGTTGTGTGGAGGGAGGAGCCCAGTGATTGTGGAGCAGCTGAGTGAGCGGTGGCCAGACCTGTGGGCGACGGGCACGGAGCTCACCTTCCCTCCCCATGCCCGTCTGACTGGTCCCTTTTCTTCTGTCTTGTCTTCTCCCACATGATTGCACTCCGGAGTCTGGGCCCTCATTTATATGTGGGTGTGGGTGTTTTTAAAAGGTTTTGGAAGAGGAGGAGCTGGCTAAAAATGCAGATGTGATGGGGAACATCTTAAGGAAGGAACTGATGAAATTGCCTTCTGATGTTGTAACTGCGGTAAGAGGAAAAGGGTTGTTAAATGCCATCGTCATCAGAGAAACTCAAGGTATGGACAATGGAAATGTGGCTGCTTTGGGTTTGATGTTTTTTTTCAGAAAGAGCTAAAATTTAGAAACAATTTGTTAATCATGTAAATGGCATCTGAAGTTCGGCTGTGTTTGAAATGAGCATAACTTAGCTAACCCATCCACTGACCTTGAGTGTTAGCTCTTATGTTAAAATTTTTACATAGAAATCCTTAGATCATAAGGTGGAAGCTTTTGTTTCTCATTTCTAATTGTATATTCGCTTATCCTGTTTCATTCACTTTTGTGCCATAGCCTTGAGAGAGCCTGGGGCTTAACGAAGCAGTGTCCAATAATTTGGGGTCAGTTCTGTCAATCATCAGCATTTTCAGGAAGGAATTCTGCTGCCATCTTGTTTTTGTGGCACTCTTAAAGTCAGACTTTCATCTCTCTTCCACTAGTTTTTTTTTTTTTAGGCAATTGGGGTTAAGTAACTTGCTCAGGGTCACACATCTAGCAAGCGTCAAGTGTTTGGTCTGAGGCCGGATTTGAACTCAGGTCCTCCTGACTTCAGGGCTCTATCCACTGCGCCACCTAGCTGCCCTTCCACTAGTTTTTAAAGAAGTTTTCAACGGTATAAAACATCTAAACCCTGTAAAAGAGAAGGTTTAATGCTAGTACTCCCGTGAGGTGGGCACATGAGGTAGAAATGTGCGTGCCCAAAGAAAGCCGGCTGGGTGCCTCCTAGTCACCTGAGCCTGGCAAACCCAGTTTGCTGATATGCTGTCTGGTCAGTCCTGGCTCTTGTTGAGCCTGGCTGTCTTCTGTCTTCTCCCCACCTCTCTCCTGTTTTGTGTGTCTCCACATTCCTCAGCCTTTGTGGTTAGGTCTGTCACTTTTTAAAGTCCATGTGTGCAGGAGGTGTGGACTCTGCCCAGCCTCTGAGAGTGAGGTCCCCTAGCTGTCCTACATGTTTAGAGCAGGTTGGGCTTTGCCCTTGAGACAGGGCAGTCTCCAGATCAGATCTTGATCTTGAAGACGAAGTGGAGGAGAGTGGCCTTTGCTCACTGATACCAGGAATCTTTGAGCTCTTGTTTTCTCTTCAGATTGGGATGCTTGGAAAGTGTGTCTGCGGCTTCGTGACAACGGACTTCTGGCCAAACCCACCCACAGGCACATCATCAGGCTGGCGCCCCCCCTGGTGATCAAGGAGGACGAGATCCGCGAGTCCGTGGAAATTATCAACAAGACCATCTTGTCTTTCTGAAGGTTGTTCCTTTCCCGTGGTGGTCAGTAGCTGGCTCGAGGCAGGGGGTGCATTTATGTGCTGAAAGCCTCTGCTGTCAGGGCGAGCGGGATCCACTCCCATGTGTCTTAAAGAACTCATTTTTTTAGTTCATCTAGAATAGAGCAAAAATTGAATCACCTGCAGTTTGCCGTTTACTGTAACTGAGAGATTCTATTCAATTAACTGTATTGTCTTCTTTCTAAGCTAAATGGCTGGCTTATATTTGTGTGCTCACATCTTTAAAAGTGCTGGAAGTGTTGGCCACCGAGCCTGAAATGTCATGTATGTGTGCATTTTTATAATTTTGCCTTTTGAGAAAGGCACAAAAAACTTTTATATTTGAAACTTTTAACTCCAGGGAGGTTAAGTGGAAGATTCATTGAAGGTGAATCAGGAAAGGCCAGTAGCACACACGTGTGGTGATGTTTGGTCACAAACTTGATCGTCTAATGCTAAGATGGGCCGTCAGCAGTTGGCTGGAGAAGGCGGGAGTGTGTGGGCCTGGGTCTGGGTTGACTCGAACAGTGTGTCATTGCCTGGCATTCTCATCTCTTTATTTTGTGTTTGACTGTCTTTTTAGAGCAGCGTGGAGAACAGTCCGCTATAGTCTGCCATTCTAAAACTGTTGCCTTTTCTGAAGCTTCGAAATTGTGTTTACAGTAAAATAAAGCCTTTATTTAAGCATTGCCACCTCAGTCCTTTTTGTCTTAGCTTTATTGGCCCTTCTGGAATGTTGGCTTCTGCTGGAGAGCCTGGGGGGAAGATGGGAGGGCTGTAATCTGGAGAAAGCCCTGTGCCCAGTGAGCGGGGCATCCAGCAGTGGAAGAAACAGTGGGAACATCCAGGTGGTCCTGGTTTGTTAGAGCCGAACCCCTTCGTTTCTTTTGGCCCTGAGCTCTTTGGGTAGCAGGAACTTCACTGTCAGGGGTAGGATTGGTTCTGGGGGCCCTTCGCTTGGCCTGATGAGCCTGTCCCACCATCGATGGACATTTCATACTCTGAGCGGGCAGTGGACACGTGACTGTCAGACTTGAGGTCACTCTGCCCCCTTCCCATAGTCCATTTATTTCTTTACCCATCTGTTCTACCCTGCCTCTATTCCTTGGGCCCGGCCAGTAGTGTTTGAGGGTGCTTTGAGATCCCGGGAGGGAAGAGTTGGGCCTATACCAAGTGGAGAGAGAGGAACAGGAATGGGAAAAAGGAAAACCCCTATTAAATAGTGGGACTAATTTTCTTGGGATTAATGATCACCTGTCTCTAAGCCATTTCAAGCAGAGATTCCCCCAAACCTTCATGCGTGGCATCATTTGTTGTTTGAACAGCCCTGTGAAGCACATTCTACTCACCCCATTTTCCAGAGGAGCAAACAGACTTGGACTGAGTGACTTGCTTGGGGTCCCAGCCCAAAAGTATCTGCACCAGGATTTGAACCTGGGTCTTGACCTCCAAATCCAGGGCTCTGGACACACACCCTGCTGTAAAGGACATTGAGTCCTTTAGCTAAATAAGTTTGAGGTGTTTGAGGAGAGGGGAGAGAGGTTTCTCCATCAGTGGCTGGTGCCAAAGCTGTAAAAGGGCTGATAAAGGGAAACCGTGGAGGCTAGCCAGCCACCTGCCCTGCCTCAGACTGGTGGCTGCTGGGCAAAGAGTGGCAGACAGGAAACGATGCTTGGGTTAGTTTGAGCGGGCTTCAGGCAGCTGGGCCTTTTGGGGAGCTCACTTCTGGCAGACTGTTCAGGGGCTTCTGGTGGGTTGGTCCTGGCCCATTGACGTTGACATTGACACCCATTGTCTGCTGCAGTCTGAGGAACAGGTGGCCTTGACAGAAGGGTAGCTTGTCTGAGGTACTCATGGAGGGTGGCTCCGCTCTGCCCCCCCACCCCATTCTCATTTACGCCCATGAATTCAGTGCCTCCCAGATCTGCATACCCGAACCCAGTCCTTTCCCAATTGGCTGCTCTTTGCTACTTTATGATCTCCAGAAGCTCACATCCTACAAGATGACACGGACTCCTCAGTACCCTGTTTCTCTGAGAGGAGAGGGGGGAGGGTGGACATCCCACATCCTCCATTGGAGGAGGATGCCCAGCGCAGCCATCTCAGTTTCCCACCTAGCTTCATTAGCCCTCATTACCCTCTGTCCCACCCCTCCCCTGCATTTCAGCTTCTTATGGTTTAGACTGCCAGCTTCTTGAGGGCAGGAACTGTCTTTTGTCTTTGTTTCTCACAGTGCCTGGCCTCTAGGTAGTTAATAAATGTTTACTGACTGAAATCTCTCCTGAAGTTCAGTCCCACATTGTCAAGATGTGTGCGGGTGACTCCTCCACATCCCGTAGATGTCTGCAGCTCCACTTGTCCAACACGGAACTTTGTCTCCTCTCTCCAGACTTGCCTGTTTCTGTTACCCTAGTTCACAACCTTGGGGTATCTTGGACTCTCCCCGCCTCCTATATTCAATCAGTTATGGAGTCTCTCCCACATCTGTCCCTTCCTGCCATAGTAATGCCCACATCATCCCCATTGCTGGATCATTGTCATAACTTCCTAAGTGGGTTTCCTGACACCAGGTTCATCGGTGCCCCCCCCCCCCATTCTGGACACACAGATGTGACCAAGTGACAGATGTGGTCTCAGAGAAGTCAAGGTTTCCAGCCTAGCCTGTGAGGCTCTCCTCTCCCCTCCAAACTCTCTCTGCCTTTCCAGACTCATGCATTGGAGGGGTCACTGCAGCCTCGGTTATCTACGCTGCCTCCAGACATCTCACCCAGACCTGCTGCCCTCCCTCAGCTTCCAGTTCTGTAAATTGAATCAAAGCTGCACTTGCTGCCTTCTGTTTTACCAAACCTTTCTGGGCCTCAGTTTCCTAACCTGTCAAATGAGCAGCATTGTGCCTGTAGTGGCTACCTAGCAGAGTGGCTGTGAGGCTTAGGTTGTAAGGCAAGCTTTCAAGTCCTGTGTGAATGCTGATTATCCCTGGACCCTTTCAGTTGCGCTGCAGTCCCCGAGGCTCCTCAGCCAGGGGGCCACCAGTGAAGGGAAGCATCCATGACGCCCAGGCAGCCCCCGCCCAGGCTAGTGAAGGGTTGGCTCTAACAGCCCCTGAAAACCCGCCTCTGCTGCCCTCTGCTGCTCACACTTGGATTCTCAGTCTAGCTGCTTAATGTGCTCACTCTCCATATCAAAGCAACCAAAGGAGGGCTTCTCAATCTTTTCTGTGTCCTACGCCCCTTTTGCAGCCTGCTGAATCCCCTGGGACCCTTCCCAAAAAAAGGTTTTTAAGGTCATAAAATAAAATGTGTAGGACATACATATATACTATACATATATACATACCTATAGCACACATATATACATACATACTGTACATATATACATGCTTGCATATATGCTACACATATACCTACATATACTACACATATACATAGATACTATCCATATATACCAACATATATACATAGACATATATATTACACACATATATACATACATATATAATACACATATATAAATATGTATACTGATATTTTTGTGATGGTAAATTAAGCCCTCTTTTATCTCACTTCTTACCCAGCCCTTAGTCATTGAATGGCATTGCCACAGACAAACTGAGGCCTGGGAAAGACCTTCACGTAGAAAGGCCAAAGTCACCCGCTGCATCCCGGGCCATCGCCAGTCGTCTTGCCTTTCGTCCTTCCCTTAGATGTCTAGGCTCTGCAGGAGTGAGGCTGATGACTGTGGCTCTGCCTCACTTCAATCCAATTGATGCAATTTCAGTCAAGACATCACCCTCGTGATGTCACTGGTCCTCTTCTAGAACCAAGGATGAACATCCAGCTGTATAGTAGGTGCTTAATAAATGCTCATGGACTTGCAAGTTTGGCCCTACAGGGCGTTGTTTGGACAGGGGAGCGCTGAGGTGCAGATGAAATGGGTAGGCATATAGCGATACTGCACCATGTTTCGTGCTTCAATGTTTTAAGTTTCAATTTCTTAGCAGAGTAGAGCAAGAATTATGAATTACTTTGTCATGGTTGGGGCTGGTGGCTTTTTCCGCCTCTGCAGGGAGAAAGGCCGGGCAGGTGGTAGCTTGGGGTTCTTTCAGCTCTCAGGTCCTATAGCAGGTGCCCAGCAAAGATCTTGTATCGTTGTATAGGATTCAGCGCTGGAAAGGACCTTAGAGATCACAAATACAATCTCCCTGTTTTATGGAGAAGGAAGGAGAGGCTTGGAAAGGAGAAGTGAGGATTCCAGGTCACTCAGGCAGTAAGATCCAGAGCCTGGATTTGAGCCAGATCCTCAGACTTCCAAGGTCTAGTGCTTTTCACATTGTACCAGGTTAAAGTGACTTGCCCAGCGATAGTGGCTGTTTATAAAGCTACTGAAAAATTTTAAAATGAATGGATGAAAAAGCATTTATTAAGAGCTTATCACATGCTAGCATTGTGGTAAGTGCTGGGAATATAAAGAGAATATTGAGATTAGACCCTATTCTCAAGAAACTCACATTCTATCAGGGAAAGACAACAAAAGACATGATAAGTGGAGAAGTGTGCATTTGTGGGGGGATCGATGGTAAGGTCCAGTGGTTGGCTTGGAGTGTAGAGGGAAAGATAGACTTGCACACTAACATATCTATTTTTTTTAGTGTTATTTTCATTAATAAGACCAAATTGTTGATCCAATCGACAAATCGTGAGAACTTATTTTTCTGGATGTTTAACAGCCATGAATGATGTGAAATCAGCTGCTGGTCTAGTCCCTAAATGGTGTTGAAAGGAAAATTTTTCATTTCGACTTTACACTCTGATTAATGAGGCAAAACTCAGGATGCAGAGAATAAAAAGGGGTGTATTATAAGCACATCAAGGTAGCAACACATTGATGGAATAGTTTCAAGGTGGGCCCAGCTTTTATTGGGAACTTTAAAGACAATTCCAATAGGTCCACCTGAGCAAAAGAGGCTGGGTCCTTGCATCTCAGCTCCTTCTGAAGGTAGCAAGCCTGTGACAATTTGCAGGTAAGGTACATATGTCACAGGGGGGGGTGTCTGACAAATAGCAGGTAATACAAAAGTGGTATTCTGGGTGATGGCTCCTCCAATGCTGATTGAGAAGCAGGGCTGGGAACAATGGGAAACTGAGTCAACATAACTTTTAGTAATGGGTTGCTCATTTGATCTTCAGAATAACCTGTGAAATAGGCACTGGAGATGTTATGATCTTGTATAGGTGAGGAAACTAAGTCTGGGTAATTGATTTGTCTGATTTGTCCTGGCTAGTAAGTTGAAGGCTGGGACTCAACCTTGGTCCTCAGATTCTAAATCCAGATCCCCCCCCTCCCCCCTTCCATTCTACCCCTTCCTGTCTTATTCTAGAAGCACTTGTTTGTTTGAGGGGAAGCATTTCATTTTCATATGATCCAAATTATTTACTTTACTTCTTGCAATTGCTTCTGTCTCTTGTTTGGTTAAGAATGTATCTCCTATCCATAGCTGTGAGAGGTTTATGATCTGTTTCTCTTCTAATTTTGTTTTATCATCTGATTTTTAATATCAAGGCCGCACATTCATATGGAATGTATTGTGGAGTATAGCGTAAGGTGTTGGTATAAGCCTGATTTCTGCCAGACTGCCTTCTAGTTTTCCCAGCAGTTTTTATCAAGTAGGACTTCTTTCCTGCATGAGTTTTCTGGTTGACCTCTGGATAGGTTTGAAAGTATTTTAGGTTGTTTCTAACTCGCTAATTTGATAGTCCCACAATGCTCTGATGTGGCAGGACGGCATTGTGTTTGGGTGCCACAGTTTGTGAAGGACACAGCTCGGTTAGTGAGTGTCCAGAGCTGGGGAGCCAAGGTGATGAGGGGCTTCCTGTTCTGAAAATGAGTTGAAGGAATTTGGGCTGCTAATCCTGGAGAAGAGAAGTCTCAGAGGGCTGTAAGATGATCCCTGTGCTCACGTATTTAGAAAGCTGCCATATGGAATTCTTAGACCAGCAAAGGACAGAAATGACCATGAAATAAGAATGGACGACATGGATTACAGAAAATGAAAAGGCTTTTACGCCAACTAAATCGAGGTAACTGGGAGAACAATGCAAATTGGGAGAAAACAAATTTGCTTTCAGGATCTTTGAAAAATGCCTCCCGTCCAAGATGTCTCCATTTCCTTATCTCTAAAATGAGGTCACTAAACCAGATCAGGGGCTCTTAAGCCTGGACCCCTGAGCTTCACCAGCCTGGCCAGGGGTCTGTGACAGAGAAATAGGTCAAGTATCCCCGGCTGGCGGATCCCTGCGGCTCCTTCCAGCTCTTGAGTCTACAATCCCTCTGCTGAAGGAGGGATCCTCTTGTCCCCTCCCCCCCTTTCCTATTGCTTCCTGTAGACAGTTTGAGGCTTCCCTAAGGTAGGGCAGTAAAAAGATCAAAGTGAACTCCCAGATATATAGGTGCTTTGGAGAGGAGCCTGCTGGCCCCCCTCTGAGTCCGTGCACAGACACAGGCAGTCACAAATGCATCGTCTTTCTACCTCTGACACTTTCTAGGCTGGATACAGTGCTGGGCTTGAAATCTGTAAAATGGGATAATAACAGCACTTTCTCTCAGGAAGATGATATATGTAAGTCACTTTGCAACCCTTAAAGTGCTCTAGAAATGTGAAATGTTTACAATACCTGTATCTCAGACATCATAGGGGTGTTGTGAGGCTCAAATGAGTTGGTCTCTCTGAAGCTTTGCAAACTCTAAAGAGCTTTTAACATCACATGTTACTCTGCATGCCCATTTACTGGTAGTGCTAAATTAGTGGAAGTGATCCTTGTGATGGGGTTGGGTTCTGGACCCCAAAAAGGAAAAATCCTGGACTTTCCCACATGGCCAAATCTCTGGCATTCCTCCGAGGCTATAATCCCTTTCATAAGGCCTTTCATTGTGTCCACACCTGATCTCCCAATTCTCTATTACCCATAATTTAGCCTGGCCCTCCCTTGTCTTACCTCTCTATGGCCTCCTGCAGCTTCCCACCCTTAATCCTAGCTAGGTTCCATTCTCCCTTGGCCCAGTGGTCCAGGTGCCTGGCATTCTATTACCTCATTGTCCTGGCAGACTACTTGGCCACTCTTAGATCGGTCCCACAGTCTTTCTGTATATAAGGTCTGTCTTGTCTCTATTAAGGTGCTCAGATTCTTAAAATCTAGCCAATAGCTCACTAATATTCAGACTCCTTAAGAGTTTGCCCAATATGACAGATGTTCTAATAAATGTCTTTGGCCGAAAGAAGGCCTGGGTCAAATTCTTTTGGGCACGACCTGCATGTTGTGATTTTGGAGTCCCAGTACCCTAAACCTCAACATTTGGGAGATCATATAATCCCACATGCTCATTTTACAGATGGGGAAACTGAGTCCTAGAGAGGCCAAGTGCTTCAGGTTTAAACTCTGAAAGTGCCCCCCACTACCCTCTTGTGAGGGTGTCCACAGTGAATTAGGCAATGTGACACCTGGGCTCAGCCTGGTATGCTCACAGCCTCAGGTGTTTGAGTACTAGTAAGTGAAGTGTCCAGTTTTCTGAAGGGCCCAGAGAAAACACCTCAAGAGTGTAACTGTATACATATACATATGATATATACATTAAAAAAAATGTGTGTGTGTGTCTATGGTCTTTCTTTATTTCACCTAAGTCTCCACACCCAGTTCTAGTTGGAGGGCAGAGAAGGCCAGCTTGTGAAAGAAATTGGGGTAGGGAAGAAGAGGAGGGAGAAAAGGAAACAGAAATCTGGGGTGGGGTGAGGGGAAGCTGATCCTTTTGTATTCTCACTGTCAGCTTTAGCTCTGTGGGCCCTGAGCAGAGAGGACTCTGGGAGCTGTGGACTTGGCAGGAGCTAGGCTATTTCCTGCCAAAGCAGAATCCTCGAGTGGGAAGCTGCTTAATACGGCAAGAATGTTGGAGCTGGACTCCCTGCCCTCCTTTCTTGGTCTGGGAAGTTTGTTGGGTCTGAGTGGCAGAGTGCGTACTAGGATGCGGAGTTAGGCAGGGGACAGAGCTGGGAGACTGGCAAATGTGTAACACTGATATGGAAATTAACAAGGAAACTGAAGGGAGGGAGACGGGGTGATTACAATGTACTTCAAATTCAAACTTTGTTTCCTGGCTGCTCAGTAAATATCATTCCATTGAACTAGAAAGCTGGAGAGATCGCAGGCTTCTTGAAGGGAGGGGCTCCGGCCCCTCCGCAGGCCCTCAGATTAGAGGTGGGCTGGGTTTGAGGACAATGGAGACCTGGGCTAGAATCCTGCCTCTGACCCCTAAGGGTGAGTCAGTGACTGTGAGATATTAACTTAATCTCCCAGAGCCTGTTTCCTCCCTCACAAAATGGAGACAATAGAAGAGATGGGATGTAGAGGAAAGACCACAGGCTCCGGTGTCAGATGACCTGGCTTTAAGTCTCGGCTCTGTTGCCATCTGTCTGACCATGGACAGGATATTCCGCAACTTTGGCCTCAGTTTCCCCATCTGTAAAATGAAGGGGTTCCTGGATTGCCTGACCTATGAGGACCCTTCCCATGCTAGAGCTGGGATCCAATATTGGTTAGTGTGAACTGTGACTATTATAAAGGACCATAAATGTTTCCTTGCAGGGTTCAAACTGAGAATTATTTAATTAATTCCCGTGAAAGTTCTCAAAGGTCTCTGCCTGGGGAAACTAGACCACACCCTGCCAGCAGCAGATCAGATACCCTCCGTGCCCGTCCCCCTCCCTGGCCAAAGACAAGGTTTATTAAAACATCCGTCACATTGGGCAGACTCTTAAGGGCTCTGACTGAACATCTGTGAGAATCTGAGCACCTTAATGGAGACAAGATGGAAAGACAGAAAGACTATGGGAGAGATTTCGGAGTGGCCAAGGAGTCTGCTGGGACTGTGAGGTAATAGAATGCCAGGGACCCGGACCACTGGGCCAAGACAGAATGGAGCCTAGCTAGCATTAAGGGTGGGAAGTGGGAAGTGGCAGGGGGCCACAATGAAAGACCAGTTGATGGGATTATAGCCTCAGACCAATGCCAGAGATTTGGCCAAGTGGGAAAGTCCAGGATTTTTCCTTTCTGGGGTACAGATTCCAACACCATCATTCCCCCCTCAAACAAATGGAACCCAAATTCTTTTGAGGTAAGGGGTGAAGGTCTTGGCTTCTGAAACTGCTTCCTGTTGGCAAGGAGCATAGAACTGTCCCTGCCTCGAGGGGGTCCCAAAGAGGAGGTTGACTGGAACTGAGCACAGGCTGCATCCGGGGAATGATGGGGGGACATTGGCTGGTACCCATTGTTTGCTACCAACTGTAGGTGAATGACCTGTAGTCTGGAAGACACAAATCTGACAGAAAAGACTGCAGGGCCCAGATATGACTGGATAAAACATCCTTAGTTGTGTTTGGATTCAGATAATTCAGTTTTCCAAGCATGCAGTGTACAATCCATCCCATAGCCAGACTCAGGAATAGCCAGGTGAGTAACATTCCTTTTCACAGGAACATAATGGGGAAACTGAGCCAGGAGGATCCCATCTGAGACTGAGGCTAAACTTGTCCTCTCAGCTTTTCCCAATGCTGACTTCCCACCAGTACCACATTCTCTGAGTAGCTTGTGCCATTTCTCTCAGATGATGGATTATTGATTATCGATGGATTATGATCTGTCAGACAACTCAAAATAAAATCCTAGGAGCTTTTACCTCACACAGCAAGTTTCACTAATCCCAGTTTAGGAAAAACTTTTCCAGGATTTACATCTCAAATTTAACTTTGTCCTGGTGTAAAAAGCCAATCGTTAGAGATTATTTCTATATACTTGCGCATTCTCAGCAAGCCCTACATAACCCAAACAAGCTTTTTGGCAAGTTTACACATTAAAACAATAACCAACAATAGCCAAATTATTTTCACGGTAACCAAATACAAAAAGAACAATACAGAAAGTTTACCGATTTTAAACTTGAAACAAACCCATTACCATCAGGTGGCTTCAGTTTTGTTAAATGCATTTCCAGATTACTCTACACAGAGAATCAACATCTCATCATTAACAGTTAAAACTACAACTTTAAAAGAGTGTGCTTACCCAAAGTTCAGAGGCCAGCTTCTTTACCTTGAGCAGGATGTGCTGAACCTGGGTGATACTTCCAGGCAAAGGCTGCCCAGGGGGGCCCATGCTGTAGCTGCTGCCCCTCCCCCTCCTTCCTTTCCCCAGGTGGGGGAGGGCTAAATAAAGGTGAGGGGGAAATGGATGAAACTCTCTTCTCCTGTGAGAGGGGTTAACAGATAACCTATTTATCCAAGCACATAGCAAATAAAAAATCAGTTATCAATAAACATTTATTAAATGCCCATTATGTTCCAGGTACTATACTAAATACTGAGGGTACAATTTTTTATTTTTTAAAAAGAAAAATGATCCCTGCCTTCAAGAAGCTTACACTCTGATGGGGAAAGACAAGTCACAAAAGGAGTTGAAAAGTGAGGTGGGAGCACACTAAGGAAGGTACCTGATGTGGGGGCATAGTGGAAAAGTTAGAAGTCCTAAAGTAGTGCAGCCAGGTAAATGAGGAAATGTTCTACACCTAGCTCCTTCCTTAAATACAGTTTTGGAGTTCAGCCAGGTGAGAAATCAGAGAAGTTCCATAGACTGGAATATACCAGAAAATACATCACAGTGAATGAACTCCTTAGATGGAAGAAAGGTGAGGTCTCACTCAAATGAGAGCTGGCCCTCATCTTGTTCAAGGGGAAATTCCCTGAAATCTCCAGGAAAGCAAGCTGGAAATCAAGAACACATTGAGGGGTCAGCTTTCCCTACTTGTATATATAAGAAAGACTTTCTCTTTATCCTTGTTGGAATCTGTACTGAAAAGAATCTCAAAATAAGAATTTAAAATAAGAATTCTCTTCAACGTTCTTTCACCAACTCTGCACCTCATTTGCATATGCAGCATCATGATAACATTCTTTCCACCAATTAGGAGAGTCTCATGCAAAATGTTCTAAGCTTGTCTGGAAACTAGGGCTATATTCCATGACATCCCCAAACTCTAATGTGTTTGTTTGTGCAAAACCTTTTGAATTTTATGTAATCTAAATTGTGCATTTTACTTTCTGTGGTCCTCCCTGTTCCTTGTTTGGTTATGACCTGTTCCTCAATTTCTTTCTTGTTTCTCTAATTTATGATGTTACCCTTTTTTGTCCAAGTCATGTGTACATTTGGTGCTTATCTTGGCATGGAGTGTGACATTTGGATTGAAACCTAGTTTTTGCCGGGCTGCTTTCCAATTTTCCCAGAAGCTGTTGGTCCACTACCCAAATAGCTAGAATTGTTGAACACACTGAGCTTGAATACTGAATACTATCCTACTGAACTTATTTGCTTCTATATATTCTGTGTCTAATCTTTCCCATTGATTGAACTCTATTTTTTAATCAGAACTAAATAATTTTGATAGTCATTACTTTGTGGCTTGAAATTTGGTAATGCTGGGCTCCTTTCCGTGTTCTTTTTTTTTTCCTTTGGTGAGGCAATTGGGGTTAAGTGACTTGCCCAGGGTCACACAGCTAGTGTCATGTGTCTGACGTAGAATTTGATCTCAGGTCCTCCTGACTCCAAGGCCAGAGCTCTACCCACTGTGCTACCTAGCTGCTCCTGGGCTCCTTTCCTTCCCACTTTTTTTCATTATTCCCCTTGAGACCTTTCTTTCTACAGATAAATTTTGTCATTATTTCTTTCTAGCTCTATTAAAAATCCTTTGATAGTCTGCTAAGGTACCAAATACACAAAATAATTTGGATAGTTTTATAATTTTTACTATGTTGGCATAATTTACCTATGAGCAATCAATGTTTTCCCAACTATTTGGGGCTCTCATTTTCTGTATTCATGTAGTTCCCATGTGGATCCAGATAGCCTTCTAAGTAATTATGTATTCTATAGGTATTGTGAATGAAATTTCTTTTTCTGTATCCTGCTTGGTTTTCTTGGTGCTATACATACATGCTGATGATTTATGTAGATTTATTTTATATTCTACAACTGTTGAATTCATGAATTGTTTGAATTCATTTTTAGTTGACTCTTCAGTGGTCTCTAGGTAGTCCGTATCATCTGCAAAAGAAATGATTTTGTTTCCTTTTTACTTTTTTATTTCCTCAATTTCTTTTTCTTTGTCTTATTGCTATCACTAATATTTTTAGCACTGTGTTAAATGGTAGTGGTTTTTATTATGTATGTTATTATTGTAACTTTGTTGAAATCGTGATTGCTACCCTTGCTTTTTTGAGTTAACCTGAACATAATGGATTCTCCTTCAATCTTGTTGTTTTAACTCTGTATGACTATTTAGATTTCAAATATGTTTTTTGTAAACAACATGTTGAGGGCAGCTAGGTGGCACACTGGTCTTGGAATCAGGAAGACTCATCCTCCCGAGTTGAGATCCAGCCTCCAAAACTTACTATCTGTGTGACTCTGGGCAAGTCACTTAACCTTGTTTGCCTCAGTTCCTCGTCTGTGAAATTAGATGGAGGAGAAAATAGCAAAACACTCCAGGATCTTTGCTAAGAAAACTCCAAACGTGAGTCAGATACCCCTGAGATGACACAACAACAACAACAACAACAACAACACAACATATTGTTGGAGTCTGTTTTCAAATCCACTCTGCTGCTCTCTTCAATTTTGTGGGTGAGTTCATACCATTCATGTGTATGGTTATGGTTGTTAATTATGCATTTACCACCATCCTGTCCTTTGTACCTTTTTCTCTCTTTCCCCTCTCTTTATTAAAAAAAAATTAGGTGGTGAAAAAGCAGTTTGTAAACTATAAATGATGCAATCTGATTCTGTTCCTCCTCCTCCCTTTTCCCCAGCCCCAATAATTTTTTCTCTTTTCTTTCAGCACCAAAGTTTGTGTTGCTTATGACTACTCCCTCACCAAAACTCCCTTTCCCCTTAAATCTCTTTTTCCCTTTTCCATGTCTCTACCTATTTCCCTGTTGAATTTAATATATTTCCAGGGAGAGAGAGAGAGAGAGAGAGAGAGAGAGAGAGAGAGAGAGAGAGAGAGAGAGAGAGAGAGAGAGAGAGAGAGAGAGAGAGAGTTTTAAATTTTCCCTGGTCCATTTCCCTGGTCTTTTTGTACTTTTAGAAAGAGATATCTTAATGGTTTTTCTCTTGTTCTCTTATTGTTATTGTCCTTGGTTTCTGTATTTCATGTTATTTCTGTTGTTTATGTTATTTGAAAAGCAAATTATTTAGGTCTGGTTTTCTTTGTAGGAATACTTAAAATACCTCTTTTTGTTGAATATCCATTTTTTTTCATTAACAGGTTTAGGTTTGCAGGGTATGTTACCTTGGGTTGCATCTTGAGTTCCTTTTCTTTTTGAATCACATCATTCTATTCCATGCCCTTTCCTTTATGTATGAAGGTCTTTCTTCTGATTGCTTGTGGGATTTGTGGCTTGTCATTGGAATCGTTAAACTGAAAGACTGTGTATCTTAGAGTTGGCAGCATAGGCTTCTTTCTGGAGATAATCTGTGGGTTGTCTTGACTGGCACTTTATTCAGGGAATCTGGGCAGTTTTCTTGTAATAGTTCTTGTATTACAGGGTTCAGATTTTTTTTTAGACAGTTGGGGCTAAGTGACTTGCCCAGGATCACACAGCTAGTAAGTGTGAAGTGTTTGGTCTGAGGCCAGATTGGAAGTCAGGTACTCCTGATTCCAGGACCAGTACTGTATCCACTGCGCCACCTAGCTGCTCCATGGGTTCAGATTTTTTAATGGGTTCTTCTGGGAGCCCTATAATCCTTAGGAGAATGTGACCCAAGGTTACATGCAGCCTGTGATATTTGATTTATTTTATTTTATTTCATTTCATTTCTTGGTGAGGCAATCAGGGTTAAGTGACTTGCCCAAGGTCACACAGGTAGTGTCAAGTGTCTGAGGTGCTATTTGATTTATTACCGAGTTTGTGTTATGTTGGATAATTGTGATGTTATGTTTATTCTAACTTTTAATGTTTACTTTTAACGTAACTAAATGTATATTTATCTTTTTAGTGTTAATTCTTTTAATGTTTAACTAAGAGTGTTTGAAACCAATATTTAATTAAATTTCTTTATGCTGAAGAGCTGACGGTGCCTGGTGATTGATTATGGGTAAGTGGAAGCACCCTGGCAGAAGCCAGGAGCAGGAGTATGCTCCAATAAGAGGATTAGCCGAGGACCCTTGGTTTGCTTCTGCATGTTGGTGTCACTTCTTCGAGACGCGGAGCCCCAGACTGAGGGAAGGTCGGGTAACGGAGACAGTGCAGGGAGTGAGAGTGAATGGCCAGCCGGCCAGCCTTTCCATTTGGAGGCTACAAGGACATTGTGATCATAAAGAGTCACTACAAAGAGAAAAGCTGTCTTTGGCTGTGTTCCTAAGTAGGGAGGGTAGTTCTGCATTTAATCCCGCTCCTTTTTTCTGTCTTTCTTTTAGTAGCTCTGAAGCCTCCTAGAAAGATACACTTGCCCTTTTTTTCAGCATCATTTGTGCCTGTGTGTATTAGTGGTGGTGGTTTGCATGTGTGCACGTGTGTATACTAATGTGGAGAGGGCGTGTGTGCATTGCTAAAGAATAATGATGATCAAAGTCAGCAGTGGGGGCTGGGGAGAGCAGAGCCCCAGCAGCTGGGCTGGAGGAACCGTTTCAATTAGTGGCTGGTTTCAGTTTCCTTTTCCCGATTGGAACTGAATGCAGTTAGTTTCACTTTTCTGTTTCCCTTTCCTTTGGTGGAGACAAGGAAACCAAAGTATCTCTGTTACATAATATCGACTCTTTAAATTCAAGAGCCAGGAGGCTGAGAGACAGATCTCACCGAAGTCGTAACTCCAGGCGGAGGGGAATTCTCCAGTCAGATCTGATCAAGGCTGTTTTTGCCCTGCAGACATGAGGTAAAGTTTCCTTGATTTCTCTGTAAGCTTGTCACTTGGAAATTTAAAGCTCACATTTCCCTTAGACTCTGAATTTGGACTCAAGAGATCAGAACAGGGTTACAATTCTAGTTTTGCTGAGACGGGACCATTTTGGGCCAATCTCTTACTTTCTCAGTTTCTTCATCTGCAAAAAGGGGATAATGATGCTAGAAGTGCTTTCTTTCCCAGGGTTGTTGTGGGAAAAATATTAAGTCAGTTTTAAAGAGTGATAGAAATATGATTCATGCTTTGCTATTACCCAGATGTCTCTGTTTCCTGGTTTGTCAAGTTGATGGGGATATCTCTTCAAGTCCTTGCAAGCCCTACATGTCACTTGAGACAGTTTAATTTAGATTTGAATATTTATGTGAATTTTAATGTTACAGTTCTGACTTCAGCTCTCTGTAAAATAAGGTATAACAGAAAGGAAATGAGTTTGGAATCAGACAAGGGTTCAAATGACAGTAGTCACCTTGGGGAGATGTGTGCCTTGGGAAAGTCACCCCTATCTTCATTCTACTGTTTTTGTCCTGGGTAAAAAATCATTTTAGTGATACCTCTCCTTCTACCCTCAATGGTAGGGAGAGAGAGAGAGGGAGGGGGGGAGAGGGTCGAGAGGGAGGGAGGGAGAGAGAGAGAGAGAGAGAGAGAGAGAGAGAGAGAGAGAGAGAGAGAGAGAGAGAGAGAGAGGGAGAGAGAGGGAGAGAGGGAGGGAGAGGGAGAGGGGGGAGGGGGGGAGGGGGAGGGGGAGGGGGAGGGAGAGGGAGAGAGGGAGAGAGAGAGAGGGAGAGAGAGGGAGAGAGGGAGGGAGAGGGGAGGGAGAGGGAGAGGGGGGAGGGGGAGGGGGAGGGAGAGAGAGAGAGAGAGAGAGAGAGAAGAGAGAGAGAGAGAGAGAGAGAGGAGAGAGGGAGAGAGAGGAGAGAGGGAGGGAGAGGGAGAGGGGAGGGGAGGGGGAGGGGAGGGGGGGAGGGAGAGGGAGAGAGGGAGAGAGAGAGAGGGAGAGGAGGGAGAGGGAGGGAGAGGGGGGGGGGAGGGGGAGGGAGAGAGAGAGAGAGAGAGAGAGAGAGAGAGAGAGAGAGAGAGGGGAGAGAGAGGAGAGAGGGGGAGTGCGGGGGGAGAGAGAGAGAGAGAGGGGAGGAGAGGAGAGAGAGGAGGGGGGAGGAGGGAGGGAGAGAAAGGGGAGAGAGGGAGGGGGAGGGGAGAGAGAGAGGAGAGAGAGAGAGAGAGAGAGGATCGAGAGAAGAGAGAGAGAGAGGGGAGAGAGGGAGAGAGAGAGGAGAGAGGGAGAGGAGGGAGAGAGGGAGGGGAGGGGGAGAGAGGAGAAGAGGAGAGAGAGAAGAGAGAGAGAGAAGAGAGAGGGAGAGGAGAAGGAGGGGAGGGGGAGGGAAGAGGAGAGAGGGAGGGGGGAGAGGAGAGAGGGAGGGAGAGGGAGGGAGAGGGGGGAGGAGAGAGAGAGAGAGAAGAGAGAGGGAGAGAGGGAGAGGGAGAGGGAAGAGAGAGAGAAAGTCAAGTGCTGATCATGGGGGATGTTGGTGAGAGTTCCTGGAAAAGTTTGGAAAGGGAGGTTGGGACCAGCTTTCAGGTTCTGAATGGCAGGGAGAGGAATTTGCATGTCATCCTTTAGGCAATGGGGAGCCATGGATGGCTCTCAAGAAATGGAATGATCTCAAAAGGGCTGGAAGAGACATTAAAAATCATTCAGTCCAACCTCCTCATTTTACAGATGAGGAAACTGAGGCACAGAGAGGCTCAGTGACTTGCAGAGGGTCACACAGCTAGTAAATATTGTTGTTCCTCCTTGGTTCTCAAAGACGACGTCATGAGGGTGATGTCTTGACTTGTGCACACATTGGATTGAAGTGGGGCAGAGCTGCACGAAGTCATCAGCCTCACTCTCGCCTGCAGAGCAGAGACATCCAGTGGCAAGGCAAAAGTCGAGACGTCTAGTGACGGCCCGGGATGCAGCCGGTGACCTTGGCCTTTTTACATTCAGGGCTTTCCCAGGCCTCAGGTTGTCTGGGGCAATGCCCTTTCAATGACTGAGGGCTGGGTAAGAAGTGCGAGAAAAGAGGGCTTAATTTACCATCCCAAAACATCAATCTGGAGGGAAAGACCCTCAAGGTTTCTGGCCGAAACAGAAAACAATTGCTATTTACACTCGTTCTAAGCCACCAGAACCCAAACCAGGAGCCTCAGAGGCTTGGGCTGGGGGCTGTGGTTGGCCACTGTGCCAAGTGATGGATACACAAAGGAAATTGAAAGATGGTCTCTGATCCCAAGGAGGTCACTGCCCTACAGGAGAGACAACATGCAAGCAGCTCTGTATGACATGGCATAGATAGGAGGAAGAAAGAAGGTCCTCATATGGGCTGCGATCAGGAAAGACTTGTGGGAGCAGGGGAGATTTTAGATGGGACTTGAAAAAAGCCAGGAGGTGCAGATGGGGAGAGAGAGAATTCCAGCCGTGGAGACACCATTAGATTGTAAGCCCCCTGTGGGGCAAAAGCTATCTTGTACCTCTTTTTGTATCCCCAGCACTCAGCTCCATGCCCGGCACATAGTAGGCACTTAATAAGTGTTGATTGATTGACAAGCAGTAAAAATGCCCAGAGTAGAATGTGGAGCATCTTGCAAGAGCAGGAAGGAGGCCAGAGTCATAGGATTGCAGACAAAAGAGGTTGGAGGTTAAAGAGAAGGGGTGACTGAGGTTGCTGTCTGCTGGAGGTCAGGAAGGACCAGACCAAGGGCCACCTCATTGTCAGGGACTGTGGGAAAGGAAGAAGGAGTAGAGGGATGGTGTCAAGGGGGTTGAAACGTGTGGAAAGCCCTTTGCAAACCTGAGCAGGCTTTATAAATGTCAGCAATTAGCATGTGGCCTTGGGTAAAGCCTTCCCCTCTGTCAGCCTCAGTTTTCTCCTCCATAAAATGAAGGGGTGGACAAGGTGGTCACTGAGGTCACATCCAGGTCTAGATCTATGATCCTGTAGGTCAGGCGTCCACAGGCCCCCGATTGGTCTGTGAACTTGGACAGGAACATCTGCATATCTGTCTCTATAGCTATATCAATCTTTATTGCATTCAGCTTTGGTCTCCTTTGTAATCCTATGTATTTTATTTTATGCACTTAGAAACCTTTTTTGGAAAAGGGTCTCAGGGAATTCAGCAGGCTGCAAAAGGGGCGTAGGACACAGAAAAGATTGAGAAGCCCTCGTTTAGATTCATTGGCACAGGAAGTGCTCGCCAATGAGCAGCAGTTAGCTGGTAAAGGTCCAAAGCTGGACACAAACCCAGGTCTTCCAGAGTCCAGGTCCAGCGCTCAACCCACTGGACTGCTCTGCCTCCTGGGGAGAACCTTCTTTTCTCCTTTGACTAGGTTACCTAGTGACTGGAGAAATGCCCTTGGAATCAGGAAGACCTGAGTTCAAATTCTCTGTCAGAAACTTATTAGTTCCCTCAGCCCCACTTTCTTCATTTGGAAAAAGGTTAGTAATAGCGTTTACTGTGAGAATAGAATGAGCTTGTATTCAGAGTGCTCTACAAACACTACTTATGACTATTCTTATTCTTATTAATTACTATTATTCTTATGTTTTTCATTACTATTCTTGTTACTATTCTTGTTCCTATTACTATTCTAGAAAAGAAGTTAGCGGGTGGGGGCAATGGGAGGCGAGGCTTGGCAAGCCAGGGCTGCCTGCCGGCTCTCTCTGTGAGCTCTAACCCGCTTTTTTCCAACCCCTGCAGTGAGGTGACCCGAGAGTCACTGGAAGCAGCCCTGAAGCAGCTGAGCTGTCACTTTACATGGCATTTATTTAAGGATGAGAGCAACATCGAGAACCTGGAGGAGAAGATCGTAGACGGCATTGGGTTTCTGTGCCCTCAGTCCAAAGCGTCGGGGCACAACCTCCTGGCCTACCTGAAGCATCTGCAGGGTCGCAACGAGGAAGCCCTGAGCTGCCTCCAGCGAGCCGAAGAGCTGACCCAGCAGGAGCACCCTGGTCAGGCTGAAGTCAGGAACCTGGTCACCTGGGGCAACTATGCCTGGCTGTACTACCACATGGGCCGGCTGGAGGAGGCCCGCACCTACCTGGACAAGGTCGCGCAGACATGCAGGAAGTTTGCAAACCCATACAGGATCGACTGCCCGGAGATGGACTGTGAGGAAGGCTGGGCCAGGCTCAAGTGTGGCAATCGCTATGCAGAGCGGTCCAAGGCCTGTTTTGAGAGGGCTCTGGAGAAGGAGCCCCTCTGCCTGGAGCTTCGTGTGGGCCTGGCCATTGCCACCTGTGGTCAGGTTGAAGTTGGCAGATCATGGAGGCACCAACCTCTTGACCTCCTGAGGCAGACCCTTGAGCTGGATCCTGACAACAATTACCTCAAGGTGCTCCTGGCCTTGAAACTCCAGAAAATGAACGACAATGCCACGGGAGAAAAGTTAGTGGAAGAAGCCTTAGAAGAAGCCCAGTCACCAGAGGTCTTCCGGCTGGCCGCCAAATTTTACCGGAGCCAAGGTTTCCTGGAAAAAGCCCTCAGCCTGTTTGAGAAGGCTTTGGAGTTTCAGCCCGCCACGAGTTCACTCTACCACCAGATTGGATGTTGTTATCGGACCCTGGCCAGCCAGATCCTTCACAGAGACAAAATGGAGGGGCTACAGGACCGTGGGACCCGAGAGAAGGTGCGGCAGCTGCACAGCCGTGCCGCCGAATATATGGAAAAAGCCCTGGAGAAGAGCGGCTGCTACCCTAACATGTACTTAGACCTCGCCTCCATGTATGCAGCGCTAGGCCACCACAAGAAGGCGGAAGCCATCTACCAAAAAGCACTTCTCATGGAGCCTCTCACAGCCAAAGAGAAACAGCAGATCCACCAGCGTTATGGGAACTTCCAGGACTATTTCCGGGGCCAGACAGATACTGCCATTTACCATTATTTAGAAGGTATGAAAATACAAGAAAAATCTGCTGAGTATGAGAAAATGAAGGCCAGACTGCAGGAATTAGCAGACCAGCAGAGATCCCAGAAGCCACCTACCCTGCAGGGCTGGAGGCTGCTGGGGTTCTCGGCCAAGATGGAAGGAAATGAGTCACTGGCCATTGAGTACTATGAGAAGGCCCTGGGCATCCTGCTGAAACCCTCTAGCTCAGGCGTTGCAAGCCTCTTCACCTCTCCTTCCTCTCCAGAGGCAGAGAGAGATGAGGGCCCGGGAAGGGTCCTGTTCCAAGGGCCCGGTAATAGGGCCACTTCTGTGCTCAATGGGGAGAACAAAACCAGGCAAGAAAGACAGGAGTTGCCTCTGAAGATGAATGGATGCTCGGGAAGAGCCAGCCCTCTCTTCCTAGGGCCTCAGAGCAGGGCCGCCTTTGCGTGCAGTTGCAATGAAAAAGTGTGAATAAGAACTGGTTGCCTAGAATGACCAGAGGAATAACGGTATTGGAGACGCTGGCTGTGATGCACGAGATGGCTTGACTGGGATGCTCATGGTTCCCTGGCAGCCTCCTCTGCTCCAAGCGACAGGCCTGTCATTTTTTAGGGATAATGGGCAAAAGGACCTGTAGCCTCCTGAGGACATTGTTCAGCTTTGGCCCAAGAGCTACAGATTTCTTCTTTGTCTTCTCTGATCCCACGGTGATAGCATCACTTCATGACAGAGTCCATTAGGGGCTCCACATTGCCCCCAAGTAATGTCTGAACTCAGCTCAGCGTTTGAGGAACTTCCCAGTCTGGTTGTGATTGACTCCTTTGGACCCCTCATAGCACCTTCCCTCAGGAGCCCTCCAGGCTACATCTGAACTGGCCTCAGTGTGCTGATTCTACCCACCTTTGAGCTCTGCTCATGAGATTTCCTAGGCTAGACATCAGTTCACCTGCTTCCCTTTCTGTTCCCAGCCGCCTTTCAATAGGCAGCTCAAATGTATCATTTCCTGCCCTTATCTCCTGCTGCTGGAAACAGCTCCTCTCCCCTCGGACAGCCTCATCTGCAGCTCTCTCATCCATGTCGCATGGGCAGTGTTCATGTATAGTTCCCCTCCCCTCCTGTTCCCCTTTTGACTTTGTAACATGTGTCCTTAGGACAGTGCCTGGCACACATAAGATGTTAATATATGCTTGTAGATTGACAGAGTTGTGTTTTGGTCATCTTGGCATCTGACATGTGGCAGGCTATATTTTGATAACTGTATTTAAGTGCATTTAAGTGTCTTATTCGAGCAACCTTCACTAGAATGCCCAAGGGCATTCTCAAGGGAGACAGAAAAGGTCAAGAACTCCCCTTATCCTTGGCTCTCATGACTGTTATCACCAAGACAAAGCAGACTGAGCTGTCCTTCTCTCCTGTACACAGTTCCTGCCCTATTTCTGCCTGCTCCCTCCATCACCCTTAAATCTTTAACCCTCAATGCTGGCTGTTCTCCACCCCTTTCATGACTTCTCCTTTTGGACTGACCTCCAGGATCCTTTTCACATCCCTTCCCAAATGGGGTGGCTGGGAGAGAGTTCAGACCAACTTGTTCTGGGTCCTATGTCCCCCGAAGGGTGTCTCTGTTCTTGAAAGAAGGCAGCTCAAGCTGGCAGCAAAGCTTCAGACCCATTCCAGGACACATGTGGTCAGGCAGTTTTGGGGGCTGTCACATTCAAAGGCAGTCTCTGAAGTGGATAAAGATCCACTTAAAGATCGTTGAACAGAATTGACCCATAGTTCAGAAGACTCAGAGTTGGGAGGGACTTCCTTGGGGAAGTCACTTACTCTGGGCCTCAGTTTCCACATTGTAAAAATGGGAACATTGCACTAGATGACCGTGGGGTCCCTTCTGGTTTTAAATCTGACCCTATTTGACTGATTCCACCTTACCAGTGAGAAGACCAAGGTCCAGTGAGAGAGAAAGTGTATTATCCAATGTCACAAAATGAATGAAGATCAGAACTGGGGCCCATACCCAGACTTTCTCACTCCTGATGTCTTCTGCTCTTGACCTCTCCCCACCAAATATGTAGTCTTCTTACTAGGACCTAGCTTGGCCAAAAAAATGAAACAAAACAAAATATCCCAAACCAAAACCCAAAAGGAGATGGGCTATTTTGCTGGAAAGAGGGACAGTCATAAATGATAAAATAGGCCTCACTTCCTCATGGCTGTGGCTCCTTCTTTGAAGATGTCTGAGAGGGCAGCTAGTTCTTTGTGTCATGTTGCCTGCAACCAGATTGTACACTGAACGGAGAGGCGTGAAATAAACTTGAGACATGGGCCAGGCGGAGCAACAGAACTGACTCAGTTTATTCATCTGAGGGTACAGGATATATAGAGAAAATCTAGCCTAACTTCAAAGAGTCCTCCCTGGGAGATACTCCCCAAAACATCTGCTGAGGATGTGGCAACATACATTTCCTCGTTATCAGGGTTCCTAGATTGGGTTGTATTTTCCAAGGTTTTCCCAGGCGCCTTGGTGCCACCTGCATAGAGGAGTGAATGTGTAAATCTAAAGTTCAAACCTCCTAATCAGGAAGGGATTGGACAGCCATACCTCTTAATCATTGAAGCCTTTCTGGTAAAAGCCTGGGAAGAGGTCAAACTCTGCCCTGGATCTTAAACCCAAACTGGACTCTTAAGATCGGCCCTTAACAGTGTCAAATGCTCTTGAGTGCCACAGTGGCAGAAATTCCTTGGAGTGGCTCAGGGCTAGCGGTGGGTATCTGGGAAGACCTAGGTCACCTCTTCCATCTCTATATCCTGAACCCCACCCCACCCCAAACTACCAGATGGTGCCGAGGACCCTCCCTCCCACGAGGCGACCTGGCTCTGCTAGAGCACACTGGCCAGTCTTGGTCCCGGGCGATGAAACCAACGGGGAAGTGGTAGGCTGTGGGAGAGGAGCATTGGAGAGGCTGTAGGGTGGTGGGTGGGCCTTAACTAGCCTTTTTTGTTGCAGTGGAGGCAGTAATGTGTGTGAAATGACTGGGGTAAGAAGCAAGAGGTGTCAAGAAAACCGGTTGGTTTTTAAAAATTGATTGAAAAAGGAGCAGCTAGGTGGCGCAGACTTGACACTTACTAGCTGTGTGACCCTGGGCAAGTCACTTAACCCCAACTGCTTAAAAACATAAAAAAAAAGAAAAAAAGAAGCCTTTAAAAATTGCTTAAAAAAATAATGAAGACCAGCCAGAGGATGGGTTGCCTTCACGCCCACTAGGTGGCGATGTTGGACCGCAGGTTGTGGCCTTCAGACTCCAGGCAGAGAAGCACCTCCCTCCTAGGCCTTGAAGACCAGACATGACAGGCTGAGGTTTACAAGAAGGCTGCCTGATCTGTACTGAACCTGAAGAAAGTTTCATTTCCAGCTTTTGTTTTGACATCACAGTCATTTCTAAGCATAATCCCACCCCTGGTCCCCACTTGAAGAATTCCTTGTAACAAAGCAAGTCAGCCAAGCTAAACAAGTCCATAAAGTGGCTGCTGCTGGTAGTGTATGCAGCATTCTACACTGGTAGTCCCCCACTCCCAACAACTGTCCCAGGGAAAGACATTCTTAGTTATGACTCTGCCTAGTTCAAGTACTAACAGGGTAAATGAGAGAAGGAAGCAGATTAGGTACAGGCCCATTCCCCTGGCTCTGATTCTTTCTCACCTCCTTTTTTCATTCAACTTTCTTCTTCTTTTTGTTTTTCCTCACTCTCACTATCCTTACTCTTACCTTTCTCTTTCTCCCCTCTCTCCATCTCCTTTTCTCCTTCTTTCTTCCCTTCCTCCCTCCCTCCTTCCTTTCTTCCTTCCTTCCTTCCTTCCTCCCTCCCTCCTTCCTTTCTTCCTTCTTTCCTTCCTTCCTTCCTTCCTTCCTTCCTTCCTTCCTTCCTTCCTTCCTTCCTTCCTTCCTTCCTTCCTTCCTTCCTTCCTTCCTTCCTTCCTTCCTTCCTTCCTTCCCCCCTTCCCCTCTTTTCCCTTTCTCCTCCTTCCCTTTTGGACCAGACTTATGATTTCATTGGTAAAGGGGATGCATTTTTTTGGCCACAGGAACTCTCAAAGACCATCTGCTAAGTTATGGAGAGATTGTGACTGACTTTGGTTTGGAGAATACTCATAATGGTGAAATCACAGACTCGAGAATTATTACTTAAGTGATGGTTGCTTAGCCAGGGGAGGACCTGTGCTGTTTCCTCCTTCTTTTAATAAAGCTTTCCTCTGTAATATCACGAACCACATGTTTGCAGCTGGGGAGCTGGGGAGGGTGAGGGTGAGGGTGAGGGTGTAATTGTCTCAGGTTCCTGGATGGGGGTTGGAAATCAAATGAATGAAAGAAGCCAGAGTCACTTATGAGAGTGACTCACGTGTCATGAGAGTCTCAGGCCTGCCTTTTATCTCTTCCTTTCCCCACTTTCTTCTTTCTCTCCCTTCCCCTTGACTCCCTCTCCCTTACTTTCCTCTGCTCCCTTCTCTTATTTTTTATTGATTTTTCACCCAAGTATCCTTCTTTTTTATTAGTCAGTCAACACGCATTTATTAAGTACTTCCTATGTGCTAGGCATTGGGCTAAGGGCTGTGGCTACAAAGAAAGCCAAAAAAAGGAAAGAAAAAAAAGAATAAAAGGAAGGGAGGGAGGAAGAAAGAAGGAAAGAAAAAAGAAGGAAGGAAGGGAGGGAGGAAGGAGCACCAAGAGGTCAGGACTAATTTCCACACAGAAAATCCCACGGGGATGAGAGAGATGGGGGAGCTGGGTTGAAGAGTTAGAGAGCTCCTTCTCCCAACATGAGGATGCCTTGAGAAGCAGTTGGTGCCCAGGCTGCTTCCACTGATTTCTGGCACCAACATGCTCTTGAATGAGATCACAGATTGGGAGAGAGGCTGATGGGGGCACATTGTAGAGGTCAGAGGGTCAGAGGATCCCACATTTTACTGCTCCCAGGCTCAGCCCCCTTGTTTTACAGGTGAGAAAGTGAGGCTGACTTGAGGTGAAGTGACCTGCCCAAGGTAGGTATCTACCTTGGTAGATACCCCATTTGGTAGTGTCTCTGGCAGAATTTGAACTCGGTCTTCCTGCCATCTTCAGGCCTCGTCCTCTATCCATGGTGCTGTCCCGCTATAAAGTCATGCCTGGAGCTGGTGTGGAGGGCCAGCTCACGTTCTGAGGCAGAAAGAGTCCCAGACAAGAGTCAGGAGAGACCAGAGTAGAAAACCCTCTTGGGACACTCACTATCTGTGTGACTGTGGGGAACCTTCTCAGAGCCTCACTTTCCTCATCTGTAAAATGGGAATAATACCTGTAGAACCCACCTCACAAGGGTGTTCAGGCTCCAATGAGATAATAAACTACTATATAAATGATAACTGTTATTGTTATTATCATTGTGAGGTGATTGGCTGGAATTGGGGTACAAGAAACTGCTTAGATTTCCAACTCAGCATACCTGACTCTACCACCCATCCATTTGTCACATGGATGGCCAAAGCATTTACCTCCTGTAACTAGGGTAGGGTGACTGGGACTTTGTTCAAGGCTGTCACCATTTTGGAGGGGGCATGATTCTTTCCCAGGAAGTCTTCCAGCTTGCTATCTCTGTTCCAGTCCTGGGTCCTGCCTTCCCTCATTCTAGCCTCCCAGATTATACTTAGAGCGGAGGCTTCTATAGGTTTTCGGGCTGGCAAACTCCTTTGCAGACATGATCTTATCTGAGTCTCCTAACAACTCTGTGAGGCAGGCACTATAGGAATTATTATCCCCATTTTACAGCTTTGGGAACTGAAGCTCAAAGGGCTGAATGACTTGTCCATGATCACATAGCCAAGGAGTGCCAGAAGTGAGATTTGAACTCAGGTCTGCTTTCAGGGCCAGTGCTTTCCTTTCCCCCTCCACTGGCTTTTGGTGAAGGCTGGTATGACGGGATACAGGATGCGCTGCAGGACCCTTGGTGATTCTGTGTGGACACCAGCCAGCCAGAGATGGAGGACTACTTGGGAGAGAGACAGTGGTAAGCTAAGACCTGTCACCCTGGGGCTCAGGGGCACATCATTTTTGGTTTGTTCAGATCCATGATTTCCTCAGGGAGGGAGAGGCAGGTGGGGAAGCCCTCTCTGCTCACCTGGAATTTAGTGTCTTAGGGAGAAGTCACAGGCAGAGTATATCAGAGGGGAGACTTGGCCCCAAGTCCTCACCTTCCTAGCTTCTCTTTGAGACTCAGCCCAAGCACCATCTTGGGCACAAAGTCCAATCCCTCCAGATGCCAGTTAGCATCTTCCCCCGCCAATGACCTTGTTGTTTCTCTTTTGCATAGAGTTAGATACACAGGCACATGGTGGAATATGGGCGACTTTGGCCCCACTCTGTCATTTTAGGGGCCCAGTAACTAGCACCCTAGTTCCATTTAACTACTTTGCATTGGGGATATTTTCTTCAAAGATATGGCAAGAACAAACATAGCAACATTTCCCCCACACCAAAGGGGCATGATTCTTCCCTCTCCCTCCACATAACAATTCAGTCCCTGAGGAGGGGAAAGAGACAAGGTTCATAGCTTAGCTCAGGTCCCTTATGACATTAGTACCACCAAGTTCAAGTGCGCAGCCCTCCTGGGCTGCCATCTTCCTGAGACCTTTGCTCTTTAGGGCTTTGAGGCATGGCTGCCTGCCTGGGTGTTGCAGGCAGCCCAGCCTGACTTCCTGGCTCCTGACAGTCTCCAGAAGGGAAAAGAATGAACAGGAGGGCAAAGAGCCTGTTTCTTGGGGTCATGTGGGGGAGCCTAAGGGAGAGGAGGGAGGAGGTAGCCTTCGCTAGTCCCACAGCGTCTCACTTAGTCGCTTTCACTCTCAAACACAGAATCAGGTTCTATTATGGATTTGGACAGTTCCCAGTGTGCAGCCAATAGAAAGAAAAGCTGCTCCCACCCCCATGGTAGGCCAACAAAGAGTGTCTGTGCGTGCTTCAGCCCTCTGGTCTCCCCAAAGCTTCTCCTAACATCTTCCACTTGGCCAATGCAATCTTAAGTGGTCAAGGAACATACCAAATGCCTATTATAATAGGATTACAGAGCCAGAGTTCAAAGGGACCTTGGAGGCAATTGCATCATTTTACAGATAGGGAAACTGAGGCCACAAGAAGTTGAGGGAATTACTTACAGTCACACAGGTCATGAGCATCAGATGTACATGTTGGCTCCCCAATAGACTGTAAATTCTTGGAGGGCAGAGGCAGCTTCATTTTCGTTTCTGTGCCTAGATAATAATAGCATTTATATAGTGCTTTAAGGTTTGTAAAGCACTTTACAAATATTATCTCTTTTGATCCTCATGACAACCCATGAGGGGTAGATGCTATTATTACCCTCCTTTTACAGATGAGGAAACTGAGGCAGGCAGAGGTTAAGTGACTTGCCCAAGGTCACACAGCAGGTGTCTGCCTTTGAGCCAGAATTGGTTGATTCCTGACACTCCCCCCCTCCCCATCAATGTCCTTCAAATGACCTATTTGAGCATATATTTGTTTTGCATATACTTTGATATATGCTTGAGTCTGATGAGAGAGACAACATGAAAACAACTATGAACAGAAAAAGGGAGAAGCTGGGCCTAAAGTCAGGAAGACCTGAGTTCTGAGAAGAGAAGTTATAATTAATTATAATATTAATTATTAGTAATCATTATACTAATATTAATAAATAAAGTATTCGTTAATTACTATGATATGTGTAATGAATACACTAATAGTTTAGTTTTCTCAAGAGCTGACTCTGGCTTGGGAGTCAGAGCTCCCAATGCAGCTTGAACTGATTAACCGAAAACTCTGACAGCCCTCACAATCACTGCACCTTAAGGGAAGCTAATCAAAGATTGAAGAACCTGTTCCTCTCACAGAACCCTGGTTCTATGCTTTAGGGGAGGTGGTCACAATCCTCAAAGACTTGCCTCCAGAATTATTGTATTGTGGGACTTAGGGGTTTCTCGAGGGAAACCTCTAAATGACTGTTTGTAATCCACCTTCCCCTCTCCTTCCCCAGTTGTGATTTAAGTGTATAACCTGTGTTCTTGCTTCAGCTAAGAGAACATTCCTCACTCTGAAACTGATTAATTAAACTAGTTGACTACTGGCATGCCTGTCTCTAGGCCCGCTTTGTGCATCTCAGAGCATTCTCAGGTTAGAGAGTAGCTCAGTAAAAATCCTCTTAACATTAATTGGTGTCAGAAGTTTTTAAGGGGTGGGCGTAGGGTAAAGCCTTGAGCTCCTCCGTACAGGGAGACGGGACAGGCAGCCTCTGATCAAGCCAGGCTTTTCATTGTGAGGAATGCTGCCGGGCCCCTTTTCTTGATCTGGATCACTTTGGTGAGGTCTGCGGTTTTTCTCTTCTCTCTTTCTTAAATGCAGTCTGAGCTATGGACTGGGGAGTTTCATTTCTGCATGCCATAAATTTTTTTTGTGAGAGAGTTGCTTGGGCAGTTGGTTTTGTGTGAGGTTAAACCAGCTGAAATGAACTTTTTAATTTTATGCTTGGTTAGAATTGTGGAATGTTTACTTCTATAATTCAAGTGGAATACTTGTAATTGTGTACTTGTATTTTGTGTATTTGTGTTGTCATATCCCCTTATAGTGTATTTGTGTATTGTGCATTGTGTATACTTGTTAGTTAAGTGCTGTTATTATCTCTGAATGTACACCTTTAAAATGGGACAGATGTGTGGTAAAGGCATGGGGGGGAAACACAGCAGTTCCTACTAGCAAACCCCCAGAATAAACATGTGCCTTTCAAATGTATAAGAAACATGGCCTTGACTGTCCCTCCCATTGCCAGGATTGGGTTGATTTGACTTGTGATGACCCTAAACTTTGCTGGCCTTATTGGGGCAGCTTTGATAAGAGTAAATTAGAGTATTTAAGGCAGAAACTGAGGAGTAAGGAAACAGCCTCTTGAGTGGGACAGCTAATGGTACCCAGAGGCAAAGGAAAGAGATCATGGGTCTAAATTAGAATCAATGAAAGAAAGGATTAAATCATGTGAAAACCTTCCTAACAATCCCCAATGTACCCAACCACCTAAAATATACCCACCTTTACTAAAAGACTCCATCAGCTACCCAGTTTCTATGTTCCCTTTCAAAGTGTAAGTCAAAGTTCTCCAAGGAAAAACCCCCGAGGAAAGTGGCTTGATCAGGACCTACGGATTCAATACCCTCCCAGGTATCCCAACCCCAGGGAGGATCCCATAGGCTTTGCTGAGCAGCTCCGACTCACCCTGTGTCCATACAGACCCCAATATCTGGGTTTGTATCAACTCATGGTAGTCTCAGTGGGGTAAAGGGGAGAGTAGGAGCTGGTGACAGAAAGCACCTCAAAAAGAATTGAGGGACACTCCCTGCAATCCTGGTCACTCAGCATGAGTAGGCTTGGGGAGGGCTGGCAGGAGGGGTGGCAAAAGGAGGGGGATGTACAGGCGATGCCCATTATCCCCATGACTCCTGTTGGAGACACTGGTGCCATACTCTCAATTTTAAACCCCTCTGTCTTCCCCTGCTCCCCTCCCCCACAGTTAAGAGTGTATCTCAGTTTGGGGTTGCTAATAAGACCATTGTAGCCAATATCTCAGAACCAGTCTCCCTTTTTCTTGGAGAAATCAGAACTTTTCATCCTTTTGTCCTGGTTCCTGAGGCCCCTAGCCACTTGCTAGGACAGGCCACTATTTCATTTGACCCAGGAGGGACCACTTCTTTTTTGTCCTTTATCCCCAACACCTTCCTTAACCCCTTCCAACCATTCCAGCTCTAAACCAAGTTCCCTCCACACTTTCGGATGTCAGATGTTACTGATATTGGGTCAGTTATCAGGGCCTCACTTGTTGTGCAGTTAGCTCTCCCATCTGCTTTATATATTTCCGGGAAAGGAGGGAATAGTTGGTATAAATATATTCAATCCTGCCCCCTATCTGCCTGAAATGGAAGGCAGGATGAGACTTTAGATCATGGCTGCATAATTTATTTGGATGTCTTGTTCCCCACCCACCCCAGTCCCAGGGGACCTGAAAGAAACTCCCTCGGAGGGATCAGACTTGGGCCGGTATACTGACGGGTCTTGCCTCAGAAATAAGGAAGGAGGCTTGGTTGCCGGTTATGACCGGTCTGCCGGTCTTCCAGAGAAGTGGTTGAAGCTTCATCACCCCCTGATGCCCATCCGGCACAGCAAGCTGAGCTCGTGGCAGTAGGCAGGGATTGTGAAGTAGGAAAAGGAAAAAAGATTAATATCTACACTGATAGCAGATATGCATTTGGGGTGGCACGTGACTTTGGGCTGCTATGGAAGCATGGGGGTTTCCTCACCTCCTCAGGACAGCTGATCCAAAATCAGAAACAGGTTTCCCATCTGTTAGACTGTTTACTGCTTCCCCAGTCTGTAGCAGTAATTCAAATTCCAGGGCACAGCCCAGAGAACAGCCCTCACGGCCGTGGAAATGACGTGGCTAACCACGTAAACTGCAGCTTTAACTCGTCAGGCCCCTGAGGGTGCAGCTCCCTGCAGAACTTTCACTTGACCCCAGAAGTAGCACCTTGGTATGTCCATTTCTCTCTGAAGGCCTGCCTGACTCCTAGCCTAAGGAGAGAAGAGACAGCCACTGCCCAGAACAGAATGCTTATCAGAAAGCAAGATTGGCTTCAAAAAGAGAGATGTAAATTTGCTAAAACTGCTACTATGGGTCAGTTGGCCCAAATGGACTTATAGGACTGCCTAAGAACTTGTCCCTCCCCATGATAGAACACTTTCATTCATTCAGCCATTGGGGGCCTGACAAGCTATCAAAACCAATATTGGTAGGGGAGTTTTCTTTTTCTTTTTCTTTTTCTTTTTTTGGTAGGGGAGTTTTCACAGAGCTGCTGTCACGCCAACGAGATGTGTCCTGCTTGCCCCAAGGACAAATGCATCCAAGCCTCTGAAGCCTGCTCTCGGGCAGTTTCCTCTTCCAAATGCACCCTCTAGAACCTGTCAGGTTGATTTAATTCAATTGCTACCTGACCTTGGATGCAAATATGTTTTGGTTATGGTCTGTATGTTTTCCCGATGGGTGGAAGTATTCTCCTGTTGTACTGCCACAGCCTCTGGGGTAGCAAAAATCCTCTTAGAAAAAAATCATTCGGTTATGGGGGGGTGCTCCTAAAGAGATACATAAGTGATAGAGGTACTCATTTCACAGGAGCTTCATTAGCTAAGTTACTTTCATCCTGGCCAATTACTCAGCACCTCCATTGTGGGTCATCAGGAATGGTTGAAAGAGTTAATGGGATGCTTAAAACCTCTCTTGCTAAATTCTCTGAGGACCTAGGCACCCCTGGCCCAAAGCCCTTCCTTTAGCTTTGTTAAACCTTAGGTCCAGACCATTTGGTTCCCATAAGCTCAGTCCCTATGAGATAGTAACAGCCTACCCAATGCCACTGTACCCGTGGGTGGGAAGCATAACAGCCAAAGGGCCCCTCCTACAATACTGCATTGGGTTGGCTTAGAAGATATCAGAGACTTACTCACTTGTCTCACAGTTCCTTCCAGTCTTTAGAAACTCCAACCAAAACTCGGTCCCTGATCCAACCTGGTGACTAGGTCTACAGGAAACATCATCTCCGAAAACACTCCTTGGAGCCAAGGTGGAAAGGCCCCTTTGAAGTCCTGCTTGGCATCCACACTGCAGCCAAATTCGGGGGAGTGGAGTCCCGGACCCACCTGTCACATCTCAAAAGGGCAGTACTGCCCACTTGGATTTCAGGACCCTCTGGTAACCTGACCCTACAGATTAAATGGGGTCAGAAGCAGCTGACATCTGAGGTGGCCAGCTGTTCCCAAGACCCTGAGGATGAGAAGATGACAGCTGATGTAGACTACCAACCCAAGAATGGGACATGGCCTGAGATCTGCAGTTACTCCCTGTATGAACCAAGTCTTTGTTTTTCCTCTTTGCTACTGTCCCTTCAACCTCTTAATGTTCATGGAAGGAGTGGTTTTCCCTTTCGCTTGGATGTTGTACTTATCTCCTTAAGTTGTGATTTAAGTTGTGATTAATGAAAATTTTGCTATTTAAGGTAAAAATTCCTGGGACTGTAGTTTGTTTTGAGCTTTGATTTCAGAAATAGTTGTCTGAATTGTCACAAGACCAATAATAGAAAATGGCATGCGTGGCAGTCTGAGGACTGCTAAGGTGGCTGTCTTCACCTGGCAAAGTTTGTGAGGAAAGGTTGTGATTTAGGACACAACCTAGATAGGATCTTCCTGACTTTATTTCCCCATTGTGTTATTTCCTTTCTGAAAAAGGAAAATTCTCACCTGGTCAATCCTGTGCCTTGCTTTAATACTCTGTAACTACATGATTGGCTGTCAGATGCGACTCATGCCTGGAATCAAACAGAGTTAAGGGAGTTTTCCCCCTTGTTTGTCTCTCTTTTTCCCTTTTATAGCAAGTTTCTATAATCAAAAAAAATTTTTTTTCCAAAATCATGTTTCAAATGAATGTTCCTCACCAGCCTTCAAGGGTTGTGCTGACTTTTTTGGCTGAAAGGAGGGAATGAGAAGAGAATTCATAATTTTCATATTAATTGATATGATATGTGGAAATGAATATACTCACAATTTAGTTTTTTCAAGCGCTGACTCTGGCTTGGGAGTCAGAGCTCACGATGCAGCTTAAACTGATTAATCAAAATTCTGACAATGCTCACAATCACTGGATCTTAAGTAAAGCTGATGGGGGTGCTTGGGTGCTTATACTTGGACCATACTTCCAAGATCATATTTCTCTCTAGCCTCAAAACACTCTCCCTGGCAGTTCTTTCCCCAGCCCAAAGACCCTGTCTCTGGCCATAATTCACGAGGGGGCCCAGTGAGGTCAATTATCTCACTATCTCTTCCTGTTACAAGAACAAAGTGACCTCTGTAGAATTGCCCTTGTATGAATAGATTATCTTGTGTCGACAAAACTATCACGTACTGATTCCCACAGTCACTGTATACGATCCAGAGGCCAAGTTATAGACATCAACTCTGGAAGCGATCTTGTGACAGACATAACCTACACTCCTTGAGAACCCCCCTCCCCGGTTTCTAGCAGGGAATGATGCCTGTGACTCAGGTTGTATCTTATCACCTAATTAGCACACTTGGCACACTGTCTACTACCACTCCTATGTAAGCTTTAGCATCATTCCTGTAAGGCTGCAGGATCCCTTAGGGAGGCCTGCCTGCCATATTAGTGTTATAAGAAACCTTTGCCAACTTGATGCCCACCAGCATTAAAGAATGCTTGAGTCCTTGAATTTGTTCCAGATGACCCTGTCCTGTACTCTGGTCCCTGAGGGGTCCCTGAGCCTCTAAAACCACGTCAAAGATTGAAGAACCTGTCGCTGTCACAGAACCCTGGTTCTGTAGCGGTCACGACCCCAAAGACGGCTCTAGAACGGTCGTATTGTGGGCCTTAGGGGCTTCTCGATGATTGTTTGTGATCCGCTTTCCCCCTCCTTCCCCAGTTGTGCTTGAAGTACATAACCCATGCTTTTACTTTGGCTAAGAGAACATTCCTCACTCTGAAACTGATTAATTAAACGAGTTGATTACTGGCACTCCTGTCTCTAGGCCAGCTTTGCGAGTCTCTGAGCATTTTCAGGTTAGAGACTGGCTCAGTAGAAATCCTGTTGAAAGTTTAAATCTGGCTTCAGACACTTAGTAGCTGTGTGACCCTGGGCAAGTCACTTCACTCCGTTTGCCTCAGTTTTCTCATCTGTAAAATGAGCTGGAGAAGGAAATGGCAAATCACTCCAGTATCTTTGCCAAATGGGGTCACTGAGAGTCAGACACAAGTGAAAGTACTGGACAACAACATGGAGAAAGCTGTTGACAGAATAAGGTGGAAATGATTAACAGAGGGAAGGCACTGTCGTTAAGAGGAATGGGAAAAGCCTTCCTGTAGAAGGTGGAATTTTAGCTGGGACCTGAAGGAAGCCGGGGAAGCCAGGAGGCAGAGATGCCCTGGAGACTCTGGACTTCATTTCCAGTCCTGCTGCTTTCTAGTTGTGAGACCTTTGGCAAAGCACTTCCCCTACTGGACTCTTAGCTTCTTCATCTGTGAAGTGGGGATGGGTGGTGTTTGACCTGCTATTTAAGGTCTTCTACTCTGACAGCATGCCTCAGTGGAATCAGCGGGGCCACTGGGGTCAAAAGACCTGGGTTGGAATCCTAGCTCTGACAGCTTGTTACCTTGGGCAAGTCACTGAAAGACCTGGTTAGTTTCTTCAACTGTAACATAAGGAGGTTGGACTGGGTGGCCTCTGTGACTCCTTAATTTGATTCAATTCAATAAACATTTATTCAGCAACTGCTATGGGCCAGGCAAGATTCAAAAAGAGCCAAGGACAGTCCTTGCCTTCAAGGGCTTATAGTCTAATGGGGGAGACTAGGAGCAAACTAATGTCCACAAAGCAAGCCAGGCACAGGATAAATGGGAAATATTTGAGAGGGAAGGCTTTGGAATAGAGAGCTCTCCCGAAAATAAGATATACAGGAAATGAGGTATAGAAATCTATCATGCCCTACTGGAGAATTGAAGGGAAAGGGGATAAGAGAAGGGGGGCAGGGAGAAGGGAGGGCAGATTAGGGGAAGCCATATTCAGAATGCATGCCATCTTGGGGTGGAGGAGGGACGAGATGGGGAGAAAATTTGGAACTCAAAATCTTGTGGAAGTGAATGTTGAAAACTAAAAATAAATAAATTAATAAAAAAAAGAGAGCTCTCCAGAGCTAGAGTCCTATGACATTCTGTGCATTGACTTTTCAACCCCTTTCCAGTTGTCCAAATTCTTAATGTCCTGTGTTTTGATAATCCCCTTGTTTTCACAGAAGTGCTAACCTGCGTTCCTTTTACTCTTACCATAGAATATCTAACCACAATATGTTCTATTTATGTTGATTTGTTGTTCAGTCATGTCTGACTCTCCGTGACCCCATTTAGGGTTTTCTTGGCAGAGATACTGGAGGGGTTTGGCGTTTCTTTCTCCACCTCATTTTACAGATAAGGAAACTGAGGCTAACAGGGTGAAGTGACTTGCCCACAGTCACACAGCTAGTAAGTTATGACTCCAAACTTCTTCCACTCGGAATCTATTTTCTGACATTCCAAGCTCCTTCCCAGCTCAGACATTTTCTGTCCTAACGCCATGTTTCAGAATCCTTTCTTCTCCGACAATCCACCTTTCTTTTTACTCTGTGTCTAATATCTGGATTGTTAGGTCGCTTCCCTTTTGCCAGTTTATGTTCTATGTGCTGACACTCAGTTCTAACGCCCCTCGCTCCGGCTCCCAGGCACACTCGGCGTTCTAAGGCTCCCGGCACTGTCCAACGTTCTAAAGCTCTTCGCTCTCAGACCAGCCCATAGTCCATGTGGGATCTGACACCCAGAGTTGCAAAGCGCACAGTCCATGCCCCAGAGTTCTAAAGGCCCTCCCAGTCTGGCCATCTAAAGTTCTGGGCCTCTTTCCACGAAAGGCCAGTTCTCAGGCTCTCTCCCCGGCTCTGGTGCTGAGGGGCACCAGGGACGAGGTGAGAGCCGCCCCTTTCCCTCCCTAGGCCCCGCCCCGAGCTGGCGCGGGCTGACGGAGGACGTTGGGGGCTGCGCCCGCTGTCAGGAGCGAGTCACCAGCCTCCGAGCCCAGACCTAGGAGGAGCTGGGATGCCACTTCCCCGGCGCCGGCGCTCCTGATTGGCCGCCCGCGGTAGCCTGAGCGGGGGTCCCCAGGGCCTGGGGAGGGGCAGCCCGTGCCTCTTTCCCTCCCGGCTCTTCCCTCCCTGGTCCTACTTGACCAGCACCCCCGCCACGCATGCCAAATAGGCCCTGGTTGCTCTTCAGGTGAGTCTGCTTGGCAGCTGCGGGCAGCTGGATCCTGGAGAGGACGAACTGGGAGGGGTGGCGGGTCCAGAATCTCCGGGCTCTGGGCTTGGGGGCTGAGGTACGAGAGTTGCGAGCGCTGACCCCTGTCCTCCAGGTCTCCTCTGCCAGTGTACTTGGGTGGCCTTGGGCAACTCAGTTAAGTTGTCCCTGCCTTCACTTTCCCCGCTGTAAGCTGAGGCGGGCTGCTTTCTCAAGAGGATGGCCAAAGTCCTTTCCAGCGGGAAACTCTTGCGACCATTGGGCAAGGCACCCAATTTCCCCTTGGAAACGAAAGGCTGGACTCGATGGGCTTTAGGAAGGTTTTGAGTGCTAGCTGGCACCCCTGGGCACCGTCTGGCCCCGAACAACCAGAAAGGGTCTTTCGTGTGTGTGTGTGTGTGTGTGTGTGTGTGTGTGTGTGTGTGTGCGTGTGTGTTAGAAATTTTATGCAGAGCTTGTGCGAAGGGTCATCTACGGATAGAGTTAATTTCGGTTTTGGAGGGGAGGAGGCAAAGGATGTAGATTTACTTAAGTGATCAGCTTTACTTTCGTCTGTGTTCACCTACCCACCTTTGATTCCTTTCCAAACTGAGTCTTAGCTGTAGCTTCTTGCCTTCTAATTGAATGTAAATTCTTTGAAGGATTTTTTTTTCTTTTCAGTATGTGTATCCCTAGTGCCTGGCAGTCAGTCGACTAGCATTTATTAAGCCCTCCTATGTGCCATGCCAGGCATTGTGCTAAGTTCTGGGGATACAAAGAAAGTCAAGAACATAGCATAGCCACTGCGTTCAAAAAGAGGGTTTTCTAATGTGGAAGATAGCATGCAAACTGACCCCTGGATCTGCTGGATAAATGCTTTCAAGTTGATGGAGAGGAAGGGACTGTGGAGTGGACAGAGAACAGGACTGGGTTCCAGTTCCATTCCTGAAACTCCCTAGATGTGGAAGGTGTGTTGGTTGCAATGGAAAGAGAAGACAAGGAGTCGGTAGACCTTGGTTCAAATCCTCTATCTGCCTGGGTCCCAGCCTCCCCAGGCTTGTCTCCTCATCTATAAAATAAGGAGGCTGGAGCAGATGGCCTCTGAGACCCCTCTGATCTCACACCAGTGACTTCCCAGTGAGGACATTCAGAGCCAGGAGGGAACTTAGAAGTCAGCTAGCCCAAATGGGGAAACTGAGGCCCTGAGAAGTAGTGACTCACTGAAGGTCCCACAGGTAAGGTGGGGAGGTGGCAAAGGCAAGATTTGAATGCAAATGCTTCTTCAAAACTGTCTCAGCCTTGGAGGTCTCAGCTTTAATGTTGAATCATTGGAAGTTACTATCATTTGGTGTTAGGTAGAGGCAGGAGGTCAAGAAGCTGGAGGCTCCTGCTCACTCTTCTTCCCCTCATGTGCATTCTCTATGGCGTTTCACTTTTCTTGGAGAAAACCGACGATGACCCTCTTGATGTGTCATTCTGCCAGGGACCAGGAGGGAATGGAGGCTGGCGCTAAGTGGGGAGGAGACGGTTCAGATCTAAGAGACAGGCAGAAAGAGACAGAGAGCAGGAGAGAAAGAGAGAGAGAGAGAGGGAGAGAGAGAGAGAGAGAGAGAGAGAGAGAGAGAGAGAGAGAGAGAGAGAGAGAGAGAGAGAGAGAGAGAGAAAGAAACTATTGAGAGAGAGTGTGTTAGGGGGGAGATAGATTAACCTTAGGAGGAGATAGATTAACCTTCATTGTTGTTGAGTTTTCCTCTTCTGTGATTGCCCACTCAGGCTTTCTAGGGGAGAAGTTAACATTTACATTCAGGGCAAAGGGTATGGGAGATGCGGGTGGTGGAAAGCTTGGTCACTTGGTCAGATGTTAGTGGGCCTGAGGGGAGGGCTCCTTTGTCTTTCTCTCTTCCCTCTCTTTCAGTTCAGGCAATAAAAAAAATTTTTTTTTGCTTAGTCATAAAGACAGAATAATTTTTTTTCCTTTGAATCCATTGACATAAAAATTGCTTTTGGTGGTTTTTTAGAGGATCATAATTTAATTCAAAACAGCAGGCATTTATGAAACTCCTGCTGTATGAAGAGAGTACAATGCCAGGGGCTGAGGAGGAGATGAAACTGTGAGAAGACATGGGTCCTCACAGCATTTTTTAAAAAAGTTGTTTATTTAGTATTTTATTTTCCCCCAGTTACATGTAAAAACAATTTTTAACATTTGCTTTTAAAACTCTTGAGTTCCAAATTCTCTCCCTTCCTTCCTCCTCATCCCCTCATTGAAAAAGCAAGCAATTCAATATAGGTTATAATGTGTAGTCATGCAAAACACTTCCATGATAGTCACATTGTGAAAGAAAAATAGAGAAAAAATCAAGAGACATAAAGAAAGTTTAAAAAAAATACGCTTCAATCAGTATTCAGACACCGTCAGTTCTTTCTCTGGGGATGGAGAGCATTTTTCATTGTAAGTCCTTCAGGGTTGTCTTGATCATTGTATTGCTGAGAACAGCTAAGTCAGTCACAGCTGATTATCTTACAATATTGCTCTTACTTTGTACAGGTACACATCACTTTGCATCAGTCCATGCAAGTCCTTCCAGGTTTTTCTGAGAGCATCCTGCTCATCATTTCTTATAGCACAGTAGATTCCATCATAATCACATACCGCAACTTGTTCAGCCATTCCCCAATTGATGGGCATCCCCTCAATTTCTAATTCTCTGCCCCCCAGAAAAGAGCTGCTATAAATGTTTTTGTATATATAGGTCCTTTTTTTTTTAAAATCTCTTTTAGGATACAGATGTAATAGTGGTATTGCTAGGTCAAAGAGTATGCCTGGCTTTATAGCCCTTTGGACATAGTTCTGAATTGCTCTACAGAATGGACCTCACAGTGTTGTAGCTGGTTATTAACAGCTAGGGACATCTTAAGCAAAATCAACCAATATGTAGAATCTGAGAGTATATCCCATGCTTCCCACCCCTAGTCCCCCAACTCTGCCTTTAAGGGAGAGAGGTACATTTTTTCAACTCTCGTCTAGGGTCAAGTTTGATCATTATTGTTACAATGCTCCTTTGTTAACAGCTACCTTATTCTGTGCAGAATGCCAAAGTGGCTTTTGATCCTGGCGGCCTCTGTGGTCCTTGGCTTGGTGCATTCAGAGGAAGATTCCAGGAAGAAGAGACATGTGAATCCTGAAGCATACATGAATATTGTGAGTTTCCTCCAAGGAGATTTGGGGAATGCTTGGGAGAAAAAAGTCTGTGGCAGCTTTCTGGGGCCTGCTCTGCCTCCCTGAGGAGTTGACATTGGGATTCGGCTCATAGTTGCTTCTTCTTCCTCCCAATCTTTCTTTTGGCCCAACCCTTAAGATGCTGTTTCCACCCCCATCTCCTTCATTTTTCTTTCTCTCCCCTCTCTTCCCTTCTTCTCTTCTTTCCTTCTCTCCTTTCTCTCCTTCTCTCTCCACCTTCCCTGTCTCTTCTCCCTCCCCTTCTTTCTTCTCTTTTCCTCTTTCCTCTCCTCTCTCCTTCATCTCTCTTCCCTCCCTCTCTCTTCATTTCTTCTCTTCTTCCTCTCCTCCCTCTCATCTCTCTATTCTTCCTTCTTTTCTCCTCTCTCTTCTTCATCTCTTCTCCTCCTCTTCTATTCCCTCTCCTCACCTTCATCTCCTTCTCTCCCCCTCTTTTCTTTCCTTCCTCTCCCTTCTCTAATGTCTCTCTCTGTCTGTCACTGTCTCTCTCTGTCTCTCTCTCTCTCCTCCTCCTCCCTTCCCTTTTCTTCCTTTCTCCTTCAGTCTAGCACATTCATTCAAGGTTAAATGATTCCTTTCCTCATTCCTTCTTTTCATTGGTCAGAAAATACACCCAAGCCTGCCACCCCCAGATCATTCTTAACCTCACTGAATATAGGAGTGAGGTGGTTTTTTCCAAGTCAGTTTCGGCCTCCCCCGGTTTCACGATGACCATCATGCTAATTAAATTTGGCCCAATCATGCAAAGTTGCAGCATCTCCAAGATGATTAAAAAGTGGCATGACTGATGTTTTTAGTTTGCTTTTTAAAATTTTTTTTATTAATTTTTTTGATTTGTCGACAATCACTTCCATAAGCTTTTGAGTTTTAAATTTTCTCCCCCTCCTTTTCCACCTCCTTCCCCAAGACAGCATCCAATCTGATATACATTCCTATTAAACATATTTTCACATTAGTCATATTGTAAAGAAGAATTAGAACCAATAGGAGGAACCACCAGAAAGAGGAAACAAAACAAAACAGAAGAAAAAAAAAGGGAAAATAGTCTGCTCCGATCTGCAGTTCTTTCTTTGGATGTGGATAGCATTTTCCATCACTCTTGGAGATGTTTTAGATCCTTGCATTGCTGAGAAGGGCCAAGGCTGTCAAAGTTAATGACTGATGATTTCAGACAAACCCATGAGGCCTTCTCTGTCATGTTCACAGATTTTAAGACCCTAGAGCTATAGAGGGAAGGGACCTCCAAGGCCATCTAGTCTGACCTCATTTTACAGCTAAGGAAACTGAGGCTTGGGGAGAGTGATTGGCCCAAGGTCACACAGGCAGGACTTGAACCCAGGGCCTCAGACTCTAGAGCCAATTCTCTTCCCACTGTACCACACTGCCTCCTCTTTTTCAGTATCCTAAATGCCATTTGCAGAGCAGTCTGATGAATACAGTAGGTGGTCTCCTTGGGGAAAATCTTATTTTTGCTCAAGAAATGAGGCAGGTTCATGGAGTAGACAGGCTGATAATCCAGTGTGGTTTATGTGGTCTCATAAAGAGGAGCGCTGCAGAGGTTTTGGCATTGTTGGAATAAGTATCGATCCTTCCAAGGTGACTACTTGGAAGGAGCCAGCACATACAGAGATGGATAAGTGCTAGGGCTCTCAGACCTCCTCGGTGTGGGTGCTCCCTTTACTGGCACAGCCTTTGCTGTCTGTCTTGTTGAAAATGCTCCATTGAGAATCTTCCCATTTTTAAAACAAAAATAAGGTTTTTGGAAAAGGACTTGAAAGCCTTCTTTTCATATTTGGTAAGATCCTCTGTGCTCCCAATCCTTGTGCATACCAAGCTACTTTACCTGTTGTTTCACTGTCAGCCTTCCATCTCCCACCTCTGGGCCTTTGTCCAGGCATTCCCAGAGCTCAGAAAAGCAACCCTCCACTCCCCTCCACTCTTTTGAATGGGCTCAGGTCAGGCATCACCTCTAGGAAGCCAGCCCTGCTCTTCCTAGTCCTCAGTGTTTTCTCCCCTTTCAGTTCATCAAGTTTCTCATTTTGTTTCATTCCCATGTTGCATCCTCCCAACAGAATGCAAGCCCCCTGAAGACAGGGCCTGCTTTTCATTTTGTCTTTAATTTCCTACCACCTGGCATATAGTTAGTGACTAATAAATGCCCTTTTGATTGAATTTAAGGGGAAGATCACGGCTGATTAGTAAGTGAGGCTTGTCATTTTTGACATTGCCATGACATTTGGGATTGGGGTAGCTGCCGCCCGATTGGTCATTTAGCTGAGTCAAGTCGGTCACTCTCAGCCACTGGTTTTAACTTCTCTTTTTCATTTCCATTTTTAACCTTTTGTCCCACACCCTGCTCTTCCCCAAGACCTTTGAATAGAATCGGTTTTGTTGATTTTAGTTCTTCTTGTTCTCCTTTTTATCCTCTAATTGGAGAAACCATTGGCTGTGAAAAGGAGAAGTAGGGGCCTGAATAACCCATGGGGGTGTTGGAGTGGGGGCTAGTAAGTTCCCTGAGGAGTGGAGGAGACTCTTCACTTGAGTGCAATCTATAGTATATTCATATGGAAACTGGATCAGAGGTCACCCAAAGAGAGAAAAGGAATAAGTCACTGGCTTCTTTCCCCTTGGCTTCAGTTCCTTCTCTTCCTTCAGCTTTTGAGTGGATCCATAGGATCAACTTAACAACCTAATGGAGTTGTGGGGTAGGCCTAGAAGGACCTAGGAGGAAGAGAGGGTCCCCTGTGGTTCAGGACATCAGAAGGGCAATGGTAGATTTGGCAATTCTGAGTGAGTAGGATTTGGCCCTGGAAGAGGAGAAAGAAGTCCTGGGATGTTCAGCTCCATAGTAGGCAATCAGTCAATAAACACATACCGAGCCCTTACTATGTGTTAGGTGTTATGCTAAACACTGACGATATAAAGAAAGGCAAAAAAAAATGGTGCCTGGCCTCAGGGAGCTCCCATTCTAGTAGGGGAGACTTCATGCACCTAAAGAGATGCATACAAGGTACATACAGAGTAGATGGAAGGTAATGGGAGAAGAGACAGTGCCAACAGTCAGGAAGAAGAAAGGCAGCCTGTGAAAGCTGGGGAAGCTAAGGCAGAAGGGTGAGGAGGGAGAGCTTGGTGAAGAGCAGGGCTCAAAAGTCTCCGTCAACAAGAGGGAGCAATCTCTGCTCCTTTGCTGGGAAGATAAAGACCCGAGGGGCGGGAAAGGCTCCCAATGCCTGGACCAAGCTGGGGATCCACTAAAATAAAATCGTTTTTTATTATTAACATATCTGTCACCAACAAAAACAAACATTCCAATACCCAAAAAACAAAAAGCAATGAGGTATGAGACTGAACTTGCATGTCTGTTACATAGAAAACAACGTAGATTCAATGTAACAAAGTTGTAACTCAATCCTGCTTATTTTTCAGTGCTCCTTTCTGAACTTATTTTTGCTTTCTTCTGTGATTTTTTTTCATATCTATGACTACCCACCAATTCACCCCCTCCCCGCCCCCTGCCAAGCTCTCCTTCATAACAGGTAAATATAGTCAAACAAAACCAATCAACACATTGGCCATGTTGGAAGGTGAATGGGACCCACATTTATAGCAGACGGAGAGTTGGTTTGAGTCTCTGGACACTAGACTCTTTTCATATGGACGGTGGGATTCGAAGAGACCTGTTTAGGGATGTCCTGTGGCCTGCCCCATGAATGATCTTGAGAAGGCTGGGCCTCATTTAATAATTGGAAAGATATGGTCTCCTGTCCAGTCTGATGAACGTTATTGCCCCCTCCCCCTTTCCCCCATTAATCTCTTGGCTGTCCTCAGGTTTTCCCCCCCGAGTCACCATTTGATTTTTTCTCCCTACAGAGTGAAATTATCTCCTACTGGGGCTTTCCCAGTGAGGAGTATGATGTTGTGACCGATGATGGCTACATCCTAAACGTTAACCGAATTCCACATGGCAGAAAGAATGGATGGGGCAAAGGTATGGAGATTTCCAAGGGAAAAATGCCTCCCATTTATTTGGGGCATATTATGCCTATTACTTTGGATTTTTGCAGTGTTTATTTTTTGTTGATGATTGCTAGGTTTCTAATGATATAAAACAGCAGCCCCTTGTATGGGGTGTGTTGAAAACCTCTCCCCACCTCCAATGGGACAGATGCTGCAGGAGGGCAGAGACTATTTTGTTTGCCTGGTATCCCAGTGAGTACAATGCTTTTGTACCTAGCAGGTACTTAATAAATGCTTATCAAATAAATGAATGAATGAATGAATGAATGAGGAAGGGCAGCCTCTGGGAGGGGGCCAGCTCTCAGAGACTGACTGCAGCAGATGAGAATATCATCCCTTTGTCAGGATTTTTCAACCTGGGAACCCAGAAGGGTCCTTGTCTATAAGACTCTAAGCTAAAACTCTCTAAAGTAAACAATGTTGATAAATGCTTCCTGTTTTAAAGGAAAAACAAAGTAAGAAGAAGCATCTTCTCTCAAGGGCCTGGTGGAGGGAAGGAATGTAGGCTCAAATCAGTGCTGACATGGGGATCTGGGAGGGAAGCTGCCAGTCATTCATTCACGTCCGACTTTTCGTGACCCCATGGACCACAGCACGCCAGGCCCTTCTGGCCCCCACTTTCTTCTGAAGTCTGTCCATGCTCATGTTCATTGTTTCCATGATGCCATCTATCCATCTCATCCTCTGCCATCCCCTTTCCTTTTGCCTTCAATCTTTCCCAACCTCAGTCTTTTCCATTGAGTCCCATCTTCTCATTATGTGGCCAAAGTATTTAAACTTTAGATTCAGTATTTGACCTTCCAGCGAAGAGCCTGAATTCATTTCCTTAAGTACTGACTGATTTGATCTCCTTGCTGTCCAAGGAGCTCTCAAAAGTCTTCTCCAGCACCACAACTTGAAATCGTGTATTCCACAGCACCCAGCTTTCTTTATAGTCCAACTCTCACAGCCATGCATTACTACTGGAAAAAACAGAGCTTTGACTATATGGACCTTTGTTGGTAAGGTGATGGCTCTGCTTTTTTAGTATGATGTCCAAATTTACCATAGCTTTCCTTCCAAGGAGCAAGTGTCTTTTAATTTCATGGCTGCAGTCACCCTCTGCAGTGATCTTTGAACCCTAGAATATAAAATCTGACACTGCTTCCATTTCTTCTCCCCCATTTACCAGGAAGTGATAGGACAAGTTGCCAAGATCTTAGGTTTTTGGTGTTAAGCTTCAAGCCAGCTTTTATACCCTCCATTTTTTACTCTCATCAAGAAGCTTTTTAATTCCTTTTTACTTTCTGCCATCAGAAGGGGGAAGGGCCTGTTGCTTTTCCTGGGACAGGGGAGGGGGAAGAACAAAGCAGGGACTTCTCTCCTTCATTTCCTATTGCTAGCAGTGGTGGTATCAGAGTGGGGCTATTTGGCTTTTGCTCTCCCAGGTTTTTTCCCAGTTTCTCATCTACCCTAGCTGGGTCTCCAAAGCTGTGTGGTTTACCTCAGAGATGCTGTGATTATGCTTTGTGTGGATTGTGACTGTGTAGAAAGTCTCAGTGATCCATCCATGGCTAGGGTGCTGCTCAACACCAGCTCTGGGATCAGGCCCCAGAAAGTCTGAGCCATTGAAGAGGCCTGAATCCCTCCGTCCTCTGCCTCACTCGCCTTCTGCTCCTTGGTTGAAAGAGCTTCTGGGCTTCTGGGGGAGCTCGAGGCAAACCCTATCCCAGTAGCTTCTTAGAAATATAAAAGGAAGGGTTTGCCTGCAGAGGATTGGGAGTAAGGTCCTTGGCAAGCTGGGGGCTCCAGAGATAATCCAGGCCACTTCCCAGTTGAGGAAAATGAGACGCAAAGAAGGGAAGGACCCAGAGAAGACTGGGGGGTTGTGGTAGGGGATAGGCAGGCTGGGGGGAGGGGGAAACTTGATGTTTGTCTTCAAGTATTTGAAGGAGGCATTAGATTTATTTTTCTTGGTCCCCCAGACCAGAAGCAGGAGCAGTGGGTAGAAGTCACAAAGAGGCAAACTTAGGCTGAGTATCAGGAAAAATTTGCTAATGATTAGGGGTGTCCAGAAGTGGCATGGGCTGCCTGGAGGAGTGGTGAGTTCCCTGTCCATGGGGGTCTCCAAGCAGAGGCTGGATGAACATTTGTTGGGGAAGTGTGGCAGAAGGGATTCCTTTTGGGGTATGGGTTGGACTTGATGACTGCTGAAGTGTCCCCTCCAACTCTTAAATTCTGTGACTCAGTGTCTTCCTGTGGCCAAAAGCTATTGAGTGAAAGAGTGAGGAGAAGGATGTGTCTGTTCAGAGAGAAAGCCCATCTACTCTGTGGCCTTTGAAGATGGACTGTGTGACTCTAAATCCACTGCACTGATGGAGGGATCAGGGACTGGGAGGAGAGGAACCTCGGATGGAAAGATGGAGCTGAGAGAGGAAAGATGGAGCTGAGGGAGGAAAGATGGAGCTGAGGGAGGAAAGGTGGAGCTGAGGGAGGAAAGGTGGAGCCGAGGGAGGAAAGATGGAGCCCAGGGTAGAAGATGGAGCCCAGGCCCCCAAGGGCCCCAGGTTATAGACATGTGAGGCACAAACGAACCTCATGACTGTCAGCAGAGCACAAGATCTGTCTGTGTAGACGAGAAGAGGAAATAGGCCGAGTGTTGGGCTTTTCCACTTGAATGAGTAAGGACAAATATGTGGTCCTTTGGGGAATGAAAGTTGGATCGGTGCCTATCCATTACCAGTAGTGGCCTCTGTCAAAATATAATCAATGTGTACTCAAGGAGAAAGAGAGGCTGAAGCTGAGATAGTGGAGAGAGCCCTGAGCCTGGCAGCCAGCCAGGAGGCGAGGTCTAGCATGTGCTTGGCCATCAGAGTTGAGGATGATTTAGAATTGGGAGTGGCTGGACAGAGAGGTTGCTGGAGAGCAAGGCCAGGCAGGGCTCTTTTTGCTCTGACAGTTTATTTTTAAAATTTAACTTTTTTTTAAAATTACATTTTAAGTTCCTTTCTCCCTCCCCATCCTATACTAGAGAAGGCCACTGTTTGACAGATTTGTAACTCTGTGTAAAACCATGCTATGCACACTTCTATTCACCAGCCCTCTCTCTGGGTGGATGGCATCTTCCTTCATGGGTCCTTCGTAGTTGATTTGATTATTTATAATATTCTCAATAGCTTAATCATTCACAGCTGTTCTTCAAACAATATTTTTTTCCCTTCTGTCCTTTAAACCAGTCCAGTAAGTGTGCGATCCCTGCATTCCTGGCATAAATCCCACTTGGTCATGATGGCTAATCTTTGTGAAATATTGTTGTAGTGTCCTAGTTAGGATTTTATTCAAGATTTTTGCATCCATATTTTTTAGTGAAATTGGTCTATAATTTTCTTTTGCTGTGTTTGCTCTTCCTGGCTTAGGGATCAGCACCACATTTGTTCATAAAAGGAGTTTGATAGAATCCTTTCTTTGCCTGTTATTTCAAATAATTGATTTAATATTGAAATTAGTTGGTCTTTAAATGTTTGGCAGAATTCACTTGTAAATCTGTCTGGTCCTGGTGCTCTTTTCTTAGGAACCTCATTTATGGCCTGTTCAATTTCTTTTTCTAAAATAGGTTTATTTAGCTCTGATAGTTTATTCGAGGATCTCGAGCTGGGTCCCGATTATTCTGCCCTTCCCTCTGAGATGGAAAAGAAGGCACAATTAAAAAGAAAATTCTGAACTTCAAACCCCCAAAAGAGAACATTTCCATTTATTCAGCAGGATACAAAAAAGACGATTCTGTATGAAACTGTAAATCTCCATTTTGTACTATTTGCTTAAAAAAAGAAAAGAGAAGAAACATGCATGTAAGACGTGCTGAGTGTTACTTTTAAAGCTTCCCTCTTGGTTGTGCCTCTGTCTGACTTTGCCGTCCCAAAGTGAAATGCGCCCCTTTGGGAGGTGGTGTTCTCCCCCTCGCTGGAGGGCTCCAGGCAAAGGTTTGGATGAATGTGAGCTCCTTGAGGGCAGGGACTGAGGTTTGAAAGTTCTTTGTGTCTGCAGTGCTTGGCACATAGTAAGTACTCAATAAATACTCATTGACTGACTAGTTGTGAGGGATGCTATGGAGGGAGTTCTCAGTGTGGTTCAGGTTGGTCTAGATGGGCCTGAGGACCTTTCCAACTTGGGATTCGAGGTCTCCATGATTGTTGACAGCAGAGACTGTCTTTCACCTTTCTGTATTCCCAGCACTTAGTGCCTGGCACATAGTAGGCTCTTAAGTAATGTTGATCGCTTGATTGTTTCTGTCTAGCCTGATCAGTAGGGCCTCCTAATGTTCAAGCCACTCATTCCTTGGTCTCCTGCCTTTAGCACTGTGCCAAGAGCATTTTATTTGGAGTCAGAGGACCTGAGTTCCTCTTCCATTCACTCTTTGTGTGACCCTGAGCAAATCACTTCCCCTCTCTGGGCCTCAGTTTGCTTATCTGGAAAAATGTAGGAGTTGGTTTAGAAGCTCTCCAAAGTCCTTCTAGCTCAAGGCATATGGCATTCCCCACAGCAACCCCGGGGGTGGGGTGGGGAAGGATTTCAATTATGATGTCCATTTTACAGATATGCACACTGAGGAACAGAGGGTTGTCCAGGAAGTGCCTGAGGCAGGCTTTGGGGGGGGGAGAAGATAGCTTCCACCCTGCAGGGGTTGTTGTAAGGGTCAGATAAAGAACTTTGCAAACGTACTAATAATTATGATTATTGGGATGAACCTGTGATTTCAGCACCACAGAGAGCAACCAGCGAAGTATTTCCTTTACCAGTTCACATGCCCCCCTCTGTGACTTGAGTCTTAGAGACTTACCTGGGGCCAAGTGACTTGCCCAGGGTCGTAGAGCCTAGATGGATCAGAGGTAGGGCTTGAACCCAGATCAGCTCCCTATTGACTATGTTTCTCCTTTTCTCCCTTCCTCCCCTCCTCCTGTTTTTCCTCCCCTCCCCCTTCCCCAGTACAGGTCCAGAACTCTGACCACAGAGCAAGGTTTCTGGGACCATGTTCATGGGGGAGCTCTAACTGGAGGCACCTCTTTGGCCCTCATCATCACTCCCTTTGCCTCTCCCCCTCCCCAGTCCTTGTTAACACCAATTGATCATAACAACACATTGGTAGTGGCTCTGGGAGAGATGGACAGGTTGGGAGAAAAGAGGTAGGTAAAGAGTCAAGGATTGCCTCAGTTGTAGTTTATGGCATCAACAGGCTTGCAAAAGATCTTTCAGTTTATACTGGCACAGTGGATAGAGCACCAGGCCTGGAGGCAGGAAGACCCATCTTCCTGAGTTCAAATCTGGCTTCAGACTCTTACTAGCTCTGTGACCCTGAGCAAGTCATTTGCCTTGATCCCTCAACTGTAAAATGAGCAGGAGAAGGAAATGGCAAACCACTTCAGTATTTTTGGGGTATAGGGGTGTTCAAGGCAGACTAGTATTTCTAGTACGAGGGCTTGCCGAGCCCCCCTCAGGGCTGCTTGTCCACCTTTGGTGTCCACTTATTCATCTGACTCTTACCTGTGGCTCCAAGAAGCTGCAGCATGCACAGCAGTCACACCATGGAAAATGATGGGCTAACCCAAGTGGAGGGTAACTGACAGGCCTCAAACCCATCGATGAGTTAGGGGGATGTCTACCCTAAACACATAGAGACTGTCTTTGGCAGAATGGGCGGATGAGAACATTTGCTCCAGTGGCCAGGACGGTGGCTGAGGCAGGCTTTCTGGGCTGCTTAGAGGTTTGGTCAGGAATCAAAGACACCAAGGTTGTCCTCTGCATCCCAGCCCCTCCCCAGTGATCCCGACTTTTGTCCTGTCACTGGATTCCATGACTCTGGAAGAGAGAGGGAGGCTGCTGCCTTCGTGCAGCTCTGCCTCACTTCAATCCAGATCACACAGGAGCCAAGATGTCACCTTATGTGCTGGCCCTCTTTGAAAACAAAGGACGGGCGATGGCATGCAAACATATGTTGGCTTCTTTGATCCACAACAACCGTGTGAAGCAGATGCTATTATCATGCCCATTTGACTGTTGAGGACATGGAGGCTCAGATCCTCCAGCTGACTCTGGATCTTGACACAAGCTTGTTGAGATAAACTTTAGCAAACAGCTAGGGCATTTGCTCGAGAGCTAACCTACTCAGATTGCGAGCTAGGTTGTCTCAGCCTTCTGAAAGGTCTCTTATCTGATGCAGCCCAGGGGCTGGGCCTGGGAGGCTGTGTCTTGTTTACCCTGGGCCTCCCAGCTTGGGGTTGGGGCCAATTCTCGGCCTTAATCTCCTCTGGGAGACCAGATATAAAGCTTCTTCTGGGCTCTGAGCACAATTAGGGGTTGTTCATGGTTAAGACACCAGTCTGGGCAATCTAGTTCTCTCCACTTTAGATAAGGAGCTAGATGTATAGAGCAGGAGTCCTTCAAGGGGAGAATAACCCATGCTTAGAAGTGGCAGGTTCTCTGGAGCCCCATCTGGGCCTTTGGTCCCTGCAGGAGCACCCCCTTGACACCTTCCCCAGCCAGTAGTCATCCAGTGTTTGCTTTGGGATGTCGTGGGAGCAGGGAACTTTGGAGGCAGCTCATTATGCTTTGGGAAAGCAGCTTGTCCGAGGTCACTCAGCTGCCAGTAAGAGAGGCCCAGTTGGAATGCAGGTCCGGGATGGGGGGGACGATATTAGTGCTGTTCCTGCTAATCCAGGATTCTTCTCTAAGCTGTGGAATCTTGGTCACTCAGCCTCCCAGAAATTCATCCATCCATCCATCCCTCCATCCCTCCCTCCTTCCATTCATCCATGCCTTCCTCTATCCATCCCTCCATCCATCCATTCTTCAGAATGCAATGGGAAGTCACTTGTATTACCTTCTTCTCAGTGTTATTTGCAGTGAAGTATTTCATAAACCTTAAACCATGATAGAATGTGAGTTATTCCTAAACCCACCTCTGTGTTCAATGCTCTAACTTACTGTTACCTTCTGGTGCCAGGCCCAGTGTGTCTAATTTCCCTTGTATTGGGCAGCCCTTAAAATACTCGAACCCAGCTCTCAGGTCCTCCCTGAGCCTTCTCTTCCCCAGGCTCAATGTGCCCAGTTCTTCCAAAGATCATAGGATTTAGATCTGGAAAGAACCTTAATAGAAATTAGTACAAAGGTCTTAGTACAAAAGTCTCCACTTACTTCACAGCAGAGGTAAGGGAGGACTGGAAAGACTTAATGGTTTGTCAGGTTGATATTTGAGTCTATTTGGGGTTTCTCATTCTGTCACACTGTTTTATTTCTGTGTTTTTTTTTTTGGGTCCTAGTGTGAAATTGTCTAAAGGAGGCTTGCCTTATAATATATTTTCAAGACTGGAATAGGGCAGCCCGAATAGGAGAACCTGAATTCAGATTCAGACTTACTAGCTATGTGATCCTGGGCAAGTCACTTAACTCAGTTTGTCTCAGTTTCCTCATCTGTAAAATGAGCTGGAGAAGGAAATAGCAAACTAGTCCAGTATCTTTGCCAAGAAAATTCCAAATGGGATCACAAAGAGGTGGACGCGACTGAAAATGAACAATAACAAAGTCTAGAATAATAAATCTACCGTTACCAGATTTTGTTTCCCATTTCAAATCAGCCCATGCTATTTTTTGGCTCTTTGTTTTTCCACATAAATCGCATAGTGGAAAAAGCACCATATCCGGAGTCCATGGGTTGTGTTCAAATTCAAACTCTGACAATTTCCTCATCTGTAAAATGTGTTACTTGGACTACAGCTTCTTTCCAGCTCTAGAGCAATGATTCTACAGTTAAACCCATTGTGATTTTTATTGGTATAATCTCAGATATATAAAGTATTCAGAAAGTATTGTCGTTTTTACTATATTATTTCTACTTAACCTTGAACATTGCTTTCCTTCCAATTATTTAGGTGTTCTCCCCCCCCCATCTATCAATGTATTTTTATACTTAATCTGTTATATTAGTCACACTTAAATTTAAGTTATTTTCCAAATAGTCAATGATTTTTATTGTTATCAATGAGGTTTCTTTTAAAGTAATGTTTTCTTGATTTTTTTTGGTTGTGGTTTATTATGAAAATAAAACAAATGCCCAAGGAGGAGGGTCTATGATTATCAGTAACATCAAAGAGTACTTGCTACTTTTTTTTTATTCAGTTGTATTGAGACCAGCATTGCAAAAAAGAAGCCCAAACAACTTTACATTGGCTTATTTTCAGTAACTGACATTTACAGGATATACTAGAAATGGCACTAAAAAGTTTAAGAAAAGAATTACCATAAAACCTTGCATACACATCATATAGAAAAGTAACATTTTAAATACAAAAAAGAAAAATTTTCGGGACAGGTTATACCAGTATCATGGAATAGCACTAAAAGTGTACGTGGCAAATCGTACATTGTTGGTTTTATGTCTTTTTTCTCTAAACTATTGTAAAATATAAAATATAAATGCTGCAAAAATGCATCTTTACAGTTTGAAAGCAAGATAATGCTGCCTAGTGTGAGAAATTTTCTCTAAGCAAATTGTGAATTCTATATAAGCTTGTATGGTTTTATTTATATTTCGGAAGAGCTTGTATGTCCTTTTTTGACCTCTTATTAAAAAGCTTTTTTTTTGGTAGTACCTCCCTGACCCCATCTTCCTTTTAAAAATATTCTTTCCCCAAAAGTGTAAATTTAATATTGGTCTACAGTTTTCTATACTAGAATGATTCTAATTCTATAACTTCAGTCTTCTTTATCACAGAGAAAATGGTAAATAACCCACAACCTGATACTGGATTTGTTGGAAGGTTTCTTCCTACTCTCCTCATTGAGGGAAGAAAAAAAGTGAAATCAGTTTTGCAGTTTGAAACAGCGAAGACATAAAGTTTTAAAACTATAGCCTCCTGAAATTTCAATTGTGTTGACTATGCCATGAGTCAAAACACAAAGCCAACAGATTCTTTCTGGATAAAGTTGTAAATTTCCTTAGCTTAGGAGAGATCTCTGCCTTTTTAAAAACAAATTGATAATGAAATGCTATGAAATTTTTCACCTGCACTAATCTTTAAGATTGCTAGATTTCCTCCCTCTTTCACTTTTTCAGGTGAGTGAAACTTTTTGTCGTTCTTTGTTCATCAGTGACCATAGCCACAAAAGGAGAACTCATAAAAAGCTGCTACTCCCGGCATTTCCTAGTATTTTTGGCAGGGTGTATTTCACACTAGAATGTGTGATTTGTTCTGTATTTATTAGTTGTTACAAATCACAGCATATTGAAGATTTATTAAGTTGCCTATTCATTCCCTCAAAGTAATAGTTTAAATATATGTATTTTAAATCTTTTTTATAAAATATCTTTTAAAATCAGGGCCAAATTGTAAAGCGGTAACCTAAAAAATTATTTCTAGTAATACAAAGGTGAGTAGAAACTGAAATAATCTGGTAAAAATCACAATACTTTCTAAGTAACTGTGTGTTTGAGGTTATGCCAATAAAAATTGCACATTAATTTTTTTAAAAATCATCAAAATAAACAAAAAAAATCTAGTAGCTAGCAGCTGCTATTTCTTCATCCATTTCCTCATCATGATATGACAAAACTTAAGGGTAGGTGGTGGAGTCAGAGAATGTGTTTTTGATCTTTGTTGGTTGTTAACAATGGCAACATTTTTCGGTAAGCTTATTTTATAGCTTGCAAACGTATTTGAACTCACTCATTGCCTCAGATAATTTTTTGTTATGACTTATCTTCTAAATAAACAGTTGAATTCAGTAAACACTCTGGTCTCAGTAAATAAAGACACTCTTGTTTTCTTTGCTGCATTAATCTGTCCGATTTCTGTTTCCTGTACCAGCATTTTTAGTATTACTAGAAAGCAGATGCCCAATCATTGTGAATGGCAATATTTCTAATGTTTCCCTACTGTGTGCAGTTAATATTGGCTTTCATACTTTTTATCATGTTGAGGAAAAATCCACTAAAGTTCTTTTTAGTGATTTTTTTAAAGTTGTGAGATATGTTAATGTTTTATCAACAGCATTTTCTATATTTCTTGATATGATCATGTGATTTTTGATATGCTTTTTCTTATTAGCATGATATATTTTTCCTAATATTGAGTAGCACATTCTGCTATTACTGTAATGAATTATATATAGTTATGATGAATGATTTTTTAAAAATGTTTCATTACTGATAGTTTTGTTTGCTATTTTTGCAGCTATATCCATTGAGGAAATTGACCTAAAATTTTCTCTTTTAGTGTTGTCCTTTTCAGGATTTAGGATTGAAACCTTATTCTAAAAAGAACTGGATAGCATGCAGGGGTGGGGAACCTCCAGCCCCGAGGCCACATGTGGCCCTCTAGGTCCTCAAGTGGGGCCCTTTGGCTGAATCCAAACTTCACAGAACAAAATCTCTTAATAAAAGGATTGGTTCTGTAAAACTTGGCCTGAGTCAAAAGGTCGCACCCACGGACCCAGAAAGGGGGTGCAGCTTCTCCACCTCGGCTAGATGTTGCTCAAGGACTTTCGGGAAGTTCCCAGGGCTGCCAGACTTTTCCAGAATTAGAATTTTGTTTGCTAGTTTGTCCTCGTGGGTTGAAGCAGAGAGAAAATATCTTAAACCTAGGATTTCAGATAGGGCACAGGGGGAAGCCGTTAGTGATAATCACAGGAAAGGTCAATCCTAAGAGGTAGGAAATAAATTTTAAACCAGCTCTTCTTCGGAATAAGCAACCTCAGTTCTTGGATGTAGGTAGCTTTTTTTTTTTTTTAAGCTATGGTTTCCATTCATTCATGGTTCAATGCACTGAAGCTTCACTGTGATTTCATTGTTGAAGGCACTGTCTCTCCTCCTGGAGTTTGGCTCTTTTGTACCTTTGTAGACAGCCTTTTGAATCCCCAAAGAACATCTCCTGACCCACCCTACAAAGATGAACTTTGGCGCTTAGCTAAGCAAATCTTACAATGACCATCTAATGCAATGACCATTTATTAAGCTCTTACTGTGTGCAAGGCTCTGGGGACACAAAGAACATGAAAATCAGACCCTGTCCCTTATTAACGTGTTTGCATTCTGCTGATGAGGAAGCCAATTTCACAAAGAGAAATGATTTTGCCATGTAGACTCTGCTAAATAAATGGCTCAAGCCCAGGTTTTCCAATTCCAACCCACTGTCCTTTCCACCACATTTCACTGCTTCTTTAGATAGCAGTTCTGTGTAACACCCAGCTCAGCTCAGATAACAGCTCCTGGGGAGGCCTTTCTCTATTTCCCCAGGCTGCTAGGCCTCCCCCACACAGTTACCTTGTACTGACTTGGCATATTATTTATACAAAATAATATATATCTATTTCTCTGTGTATTGTCATTCTCTGCTCTCCCTCCCCCCAGGTAGAAGGTAAAACTCCTTGAAGGCAGTAATTATTTACTTTTGATCTTTTTATTATCAGTGCCTGTTACAAAGTGGCACTTAATAAATGCTTGTGGAATGAATAAATGAATCAGGACACATGACTGTGTGACAAGCTCTCAACCTTAGTTTCCCAATATGCAAAATGGGCATAATAATGCTTGTACTATCAATCTCATAGAGAAGGTAATGTGGAAACTTTAAAACATGATATTAAGTGTCTACTATATTCCAGGCACTGTGCTAAGTGCAGATGTGATCCTTACAATAACCATGTGAGGTAAGTGCTATTATTATCCCCATTTTACAGGAGAGGCAACTGAGGCAGACAGAGGTGGAGTGGCATGCCCCAGGTCACACAGCTAGTAAGTGTCTGAGGCTGGATTTGAACTCAGATTTTCTATACTCCAGAGCTGGCACTACTGTACCACCTAGCTGACTTTTAATGCTGCCAGGAAAACCATGGGCAAGGGTAAGGCATTTTTTTTGGCAGATGAGCACCTTGGGCAGAACTACCGAGATCCTCAGAGTTGGCCATCCCGCCCTGCCTGGACTCGAACCAAAATCCTCTCGAGAAACCATCATCCAATCCACGCTCTGTCCAAGGTCCTGTCGTCGTCTGCCAGGGCAGCCCAGCTCGCTTTGAGATGGCACCAGCAGGAAGTTTTCTTTATCTGAAGCCAATGTTGGGCTCTGGATCCTGCATCTACTTCTCCTAGCTCTGCCTTTTGGGGCTGGCAGAATGAGGCCGGCCCCTCTTTTGCCCTTCAGACTTTTGAAGGCCGCTACTTCAAATTGAACTCACTCAAACCCTCCAGATGTTCTGCAGGTGACCTGCTTACCAGCCACACTCCTGGATTGCATTTGTGAGGCTGATTATTTAAAGCCAGATATAAATTTGGTCCAATTCTCTAGCCTGTCAAGACAATTTGGGGTTGTATTATCCAGTCCCCAGATCCCCCTTGTGGTCCTGGGTCATCTGTGAATTTGGTAAGGATACCCTCCGTGCTTTTATCTGAGTCCTTGATAAAAATGCTACATAGCACAGGGCCAAAGCACAGGGTCCTGGGCACCCCACATGAGATTCCCTTCTGAGAATTTTGCAAATCTAGTTTGTGATTTCACTGGCATGAGGAGTGTCTGATGAGGAAACCTGTTCTACCTTTGCAGATTCTAACTTGCTCTGTAATTGATAATGTTAGAGAAGTTCCGAGGTTGGGGGGGAACGCTTAGAGCTTAAACACCTTGTTTAGGGTCACACAGACAGTATGTGCCAGAAAGGGGCCCTGAACCCAGGCTGGCTCCTTGCCCACTAGTCCTTTCACTCTCTCAGGCGATACTGATCTCGCAATGACTAGTCTTGGCATCTGGCTACTTAATCAGTTTCAAATTTACCGAATTGTTCTGCCATTTAGCTCATGTTTCTCCATGTTCTCTGCAAGAATAGTATGAAACAGTTCATCAAAAATTTGGCTGAAATCCATGTAAACTCCATATATAAGACTTCCTAGGTTTTTCTGAAACCATCCTGCTCATCATTTCTTATAGCACAATGGTATTCCATTACAATCATGTACCACAACTTATTCAGCCATTTCTCTATCGATGGGCGGCTCCTTGTCCATATGCAACTGTCCTCTGACTTGCCTGTCTAGAAACTCAGTCAAACATGGAAACGAGGTGAGCCTGGCATGGCTTGTGCTTGTTGAAGTCACTCAGGACTGTGATCACTGCTTCCTTTTCTAGATGTTAACTAACCATCCCTTTAATAATAATACCCTTTAACATTTTGCCAAGAATAAAAACCAACCTTTAGACTGTATTCTATTTCCTTTTTTTGAAAATTGGGATGTTTCCTTTTTTCCAGGCCCTGGGTACCTCTCCTTTTTTCCCTTGATTTTTCAGCAATGGCTGACAATGGCTTAATAATCACAGCTGTTGATTTTTGTAGCTCTCGAGATGTTGGTTGTCTCAGCTTGGACCTGTACTCATTCAGGGTAGTTGGGTGGTCTCTCACTATCCCCTTATCTGTTAGTCATTTTTGTTTTTTTTGGCTAGGCAATAGGGTTAAGTGACTTGCCCAGGGTCACACAGCTAGTAAGTGTCAAGTGTTTGAGGCCAGATTTGAACTCAGGTCCTCCTGACTCCAGGAATGGTGTTCTATCCACTGCACCACGTAGCTGCCCCCTGTTAGTCATTTTTTGTTCTGTCCAACCGAGTGGGACCTGCACTCATCCAGGGCAGTTGGGTGGTCTCTTACTGTTCCCTTATCTCTGGTGTCATCTCCTTATTAGCCTTTTTTTTTTGTTCTGTTCAACCCAGTGGGACCTGCATTCTGCACTTATTCAGGGCAGTTGAGTGTTCTGTTACTGTTCCCTTATCTTGGGTGTCACCTCCTTATTAGTAATTTTTTGTTTTGTCCAACCCAGCACTCATTCAGGGCAGTTGAGTGTTCTCTTACTCTCCCCTTATCTACTATTCCCTTACCTTCAGTGTCGCTTCCTTATTAGTAATTTTAATTCTGTCCATCCCAGTCCAAAGATCATTCTCTTTGGGAGAAAAAATAGAAGCAAAGTGAGAATTGGGAAGTTTTGCTCTCTCTTCTCAGTTCTTGATGTCTCCTCTCCCTCTCCCTTCTCCAGAATAGTCCTCTTTTTTTAATTAAAAATTATTTTTAACATTTCATTTAAAAAATTTGAATTCTAAATTCTCTCCCTCCCTCCCCTTCCCCACACATTGAGAAGACAGGCAATATGATATTAATTTTACATGTGAAGTCATGCAAATCTTTTACATATTAGCCGTGTTGCAAAATAAAACACACACAAAAAGAAAAATAAAGGAAGTGAAAAAGTATGGTTCAATCTGCACTCAGAACTCATCAGTTCTTTCTCTGAAGATAGAATATTTTTCTTAATGAGTCCTTTGGATTTGTCTTGAATCATTGCCTTGATCAGAGTTGCTAAGTTTTTCACAGTTGATCATTGTTACAATATTTCTGTTATTTACAATGTTCTCCTTGTTATGCTCACTCCACGTTGCATCAGTTTGTATAAGATTTCCTAGGTTTTTCTGAAACCATCCTGCTCATCATTTCTTATAGCACAATAGTATTCCATTACAATCATATACCACAACTTATTCAGCCATTTCTCTATCGATGGGCAGCTCCTCAATTTTCAATTCTTTGCTACCACAAAAAGAGCTACTATAAATGCTTTTGCATAAATAAGTTATTTTCTTTGATCTTTTTGGGATACAGACCTAGTAGTGATATTTCTGGGTCATAGAGTGTGCATAGTTGTATAGTACTTTGGGCTTAGTTCCAGATTGTTTCCAGAATGGGTTGGACCAGTTAGACAACTTCTTCACATCCCCCCAGCATTTGTCATTTTCCTTTTCTGTCATATTAGCCATTCTGGTAGGAATGAGGTGGTATCTCAGAGTTATTTTTAATTTTCATTTCTCTAATCAGTAGTGATTTAGAGCATTTTTCCATATGAGTGTTGATAGCTTTGATTTCTTCTGAAAACTGCCAGCTCATATCCTTTACCATTTCTCAGTTGGGGAATGACTTGTATTCTTATAAATTCAGCTCAGTTCCCTATATATTTGAGAGTTGAGAACTTTATCAGAGAAACTTGCTGTAATATATTTATCCTAGTTTCTTACTTTCCTTCTAATTTTAGCTGTCTTAGTTTTGTTTTTGTAAAATCTTTTTAATTTAATATAAAAAAATTATTCATTTTACTTCCTATGACCCTCTTTGTCTCTTGCTTGGTCTTCCCTTTTCCATAGATCTGACAGGTACATTTTCCCATGCTCCACTAATTTCTTTATGATATCACTTGTTATGTCTAAATCATTTATCCATTTTGAGCCATATCTTGGTATATGGTGTGAGATATTGGTATATGCTTAGTTTTTGCCAAACTGCTTTCCCATTAGTTTTTGTCAGATAGTATGTTCTTACCCCAAAAGCTTGGATCTTTGGATTTATCAAACACTAATAGATTACTATGATCATTTACTGATGTGTATTGTGTACCAAATCCATTCCACTGATTCACCACTCTATTTCTTAGCCAGTCCCAGATTGTTTTCATGATTACTGCTTTGTAACATAGTTTGAAATGTGGGGTGTTTGGAGGATATGGGGCATTCAGGGAGGACTAGCATCTCTGGTGTGAGGGCTTGCTGAGTCCTTTTCAGGGCTGCTTATCCACATTTGGTATCCACTTCATTCACCCAACTCTCACCTGTGACTCCAAGAAGCTGTAGCATACTTGGTAGCCACACCCTGGTAAGTCTCTGCAGACTGGCTAGACCAGGTTGAGGGTAACTGATAGTCCTCAAACCTGTCAGTGAGTTTGAGGGGCATCTACCCCAAGTATTGAAGACTTTATTTGGTGGAATGGGTGGATGAGAACGATTTGTTCCAATGACTATGAAGGCAGCTGAAGTAGGCATTGTGGACTGCTTAGAGCTTGATCAGACACTGAAGACACCAAGATCATCCATTGCATCCTGGGCCATCCCCAGTTGTCTTGACTTTTGTCCTGTCACTGGACTTTGATGGTTCTGGAAGAGAGTGAGGCTGAAGATTTTGTGCAGCTCTGCCTCATTTAAATCCAATTCATGCACAAGTCAAGACATCACTTTGTGATGTCATTGGTCCTCTTTGAAATGAAGGATGAACAGCACAACAGCTGGAAATCTGATACTGCTAGGCTGCCTTCCTTCACATTTTCCCCTTGATTCCCTTGATATTCTTGACCTTTTGTTCTTCCAGATGAATTTTGTTATTATTTTTTCTAGCTCTATGAAATAATTCTTTGCTAGTTTGATTGGTATGGCACTGAATAAGTTCATTAACTTAGGTAGAATTGTCATTTTTATTATATTGGCTTGACCTACTCATGAGCAATTAATATTTCTCTAGTTGTTTAGATCTGTCTTTATTTGTGTGCAAAGCATTGTGTAATTGTGTTCATATAGTCCCTGGCTTTGTTTTGACAGGTAGACCCTCAAGTATTTCATATTGTCTGTAGTTATTTTAAATGGAATTCCTTTTCCTATCTCTTTCTGTTGGGTTTTGTTGGTAATATATAGACATGCTGATGATTTATATGGGCTTATTTTATATCCTGCAACTTTGCTAAAGTTGTTAATTATTTTAGCTAGTTTTTTCATTGATTCTCTAGAGTTCTGTAAGCACAACATATCATATATGAAGAGTGATACTTTTCTTCCCTTATTGCCTATTTTTATTCCTCCAATTTCCTTTTCTTGTCTTATTGCTACAGCTAGCATTTCTAGTACACTATCGAATAATAGTGGTGATAATGGACACCCTTGCTTTAACTTTGATATTACTGGGAAGGTTTCAACATTAGATAAGGCTTGCTCTTGATTTTAGATAGATACTACTTATCATGTCTGGGAAAGCTACATTTTATTCCTATTCTTTAGTGTTTGTAACATGAATGGATGTTGTCTTTTGTCAAGAGCTTTTTCTGCATCTATATAATCATGTGTTTTGTTTTGTTTTGGTTTTTTTTGTTATTGATATGGTCATTTATGCTTGCATTTTTCCTAATACTGAACCAGTCCTGCATTCCTGGTATAAATCCCAGCTGGTCATAGTATAATGATCTTCAAGCTGTTTTGCTATAATTTCCTTGCTGATATTTTATTTAAAATTTCTGCATCAATATTCATTAGGGAAATTGGTATATAGTGTATTTTCTCTGTTTTTAGTCTCCTGAATGTTGCTTTTTTTTCATGACTCTCGTTTTTGAACTTTGTAAAGACACAGTCTTGTTACCAAAAAAAATATAGAATGACTATGGATTGTCGTTTGAGCATCAGACTAGCAAAGTCTGGAGCGGCTCATCATCCAGTCAGTGGCAGTAACCAAGAGTAAAGCTACTATGGTCTAGTGGATAGAGTGCTGAACTTAACATCAAGAGAGGCCTGGGTTTGAATCTTGTCTTAGACATTTAGTAGTCCATGTGACTGTGGGCAAGTTACTTCCTTTCTCTGAGCCTCAGTTTCCCCATCTGTAGGACCATAGATTTAGAGATGGAAAGGATCTAAGAGTCTACCAAGTCACAGAGAAATGATGGTGTCGCATCATTTCCCTCCTAGGGCTGTGATGAGGATTTGTGAACTGTTAAATGGTGTAGTAATATGAAGTATAATGATCAGAGGAATGGAATGGCTAGCCAGGAAATCCTGGATCCTTGCCATCTGGGATAAAGAAGGAATGCCTTGCTAATGTGGACTGCTCTGACAGCCTGGCCACTGCTGACTGCGTCTGTGCTTTTTGCTTCCTCTCTGTAGATGGACCTGCCCAACTCAGTGACCGTTGAGTTGCAGAAGGGTGGGAAGGATGGGACTTGGTGATTCTCAAAGGGTCCGAGGGTACCTCAATGGCCAGTCCTGCTCCTGATGGGCAGCATCTCTCCTCTTTATGACTGTTCCCAAACTTAGCTCTGTGTGAGCATATGTAGTCTGTCTTCCAGGTCCCCGGCAGGTGGTGTTTCTGCAGCATGGTTTGCTTGCCGATTCAAGTAACTGGATCTCAAATCTGGACAGCAGCAGCCTAGCTTTCATCCTGGCTGATGCCGGTTATGACGTGTGGATGGGGAACAGCCGAGGAAATACCTGGTCCTGCAAACACATGACCCTCTCGGTCTTCCAGGATGAGTTCTGGGCTTTCAGGTAGGTTGGGGGTGAAGCAGTCCAGGGCAACTGTGTACTGGGCGCTGACCCTGGCACTGGAGGGGGATTCCTCCCTGAATGACCTCTCCAGGAATGCACATCTTTTACCTCACATGGTGCACGCACATGGACTGATGACAACAGCTGAGGTTTCTCTGGTACATTTTATATTTAAGGCAGCATATGAGGCATGTGGCAGATAGCATGTACAATTTGGCATTAGGAGAGGCATGGTTTTGAATCCTGCTAAAACATTCTCAGCTCTGTGACCTTGAACATGTCACTCTACCTCTGGGCCTCAGTTTCCCCATCTGTAAAGCAAGAATGTTAATACCTGTTGATCCTGCTGTATAGGAGTGTTGAGAGGCTCCATTGAAACAATGTCTACACAGAACAATAACTGTCACCTATAACCAGTAGAATGTAAGCCCCTTGAGGGCAGAGGATGTTTTCTTTAAGCAGTTGGTGGTACCATGGAAAAAGTGTCAAACTTGGAGACTGGAAGACCTGAGGTCAAATCCTCCCTTATTCACTTAATAGCTGTGTGACCTTGGGCAAGTCACTTAACCCCTGTTTGCCTGAGTTTCCTCATATGTAAAATGGGGATAACAACTATATTTATCTTTCCAGGGTTGTTGTGAGAATCAAATGAGAAAATATTTGCAAAGCGCTTAGCACAATGCCTGGCACATAGTAAGTGCTTTATAAGTGTTAGCTGTTATTCAAGTGTTTTTCACACCCTAAAAGCTGTTATTATTACTATTACTACTACTACTATTATTATTTGTTGTTGTAGTGGTGGTGGTAGTAATAGCAGTGACAGCCCTAGTTGCTGGCATGGTTTCCAGTGGTACAGAACAGACACTTACCTATAAGTTAAGGACCCTGGGCTTAGAGTCAGGACCTGCTTCACCTCTAGCTCCTCTGAGCTGGGTGATCCTGACTCCATTTCACTTAACCTCTGTGTGCCTCAGTTTCCTTCTCTGAACAGTGAGGGAGCTGGACTTGATGACCCATGGGGGTCCTCCCAGCTCTTGCTCCTACTGTCTCCTCCAGGAGATGCAGGGACTGGCTGGGATTTCTTTTGGGACCTTCTCTTTTTACTTTGCAGCTTTGATGAGATGGCAAAACATGACCTCCCTGCTGTCATCGACTTTATCCTGAACAAGACTGGGCAAGAGCAAGTGTATTATGTCGGCCATTCCCAAGGCACCACCATGGGTAGGTCAAGAGGAGTCCATGCTTCTGGGTTCTCAATGGCAGTCTGTGTAATGAGAACTCCAGTCTGAGGATATCCTTCTCTGACGGCCGCTGTGCTCAACGTCGGCCCTGCTGTGTGTGCATGTGCACATGTGTGCATGCATGTGTGTAGGAAAGAAAAGCTCGTGCCAGACAGTGTTAGTGGTCAAGAGGAGCAAGATCAGGTAACGGGGGGCTCCGATGCGCAAATAGGTGATCCTCTTATGTCATGAGGAGTTGGGGAAGGGCTTCCTCACTGGGTGGAGAACACATTAGATAGCTCCTAAGATCTCTTTCAAGTGTCCCATTCTGACTTTCTCTTTGAATATAATATAAAAAATTTTACAAAAATTAGCACGCATTTCTATAGCTCTTTAAGATTTGCAAAGCACTTTCCACATATTAGCTCATTTGATCCTCCAACATCCCCATTTTACAGATGAAGAAACTGAGTCTCAGAGATTAAGTGACTTGTCCAGTGACCTCAGACAGCCAATGAAGCTCAGTAGGCAGGGCCATTTCTCTCTCCAAACTTTATGGCTTAATTCCCCTACTCTTAAGTGGAGACAGGGTGGAGTGGGAAAGAGAGCTTTCCTTGGAATCAAGCATGAGTGAGGTCCAAACCTGGGTAGGAGGGATGGGTGTCCTAGGCTTAGATTTTAAGGGGTGGAGCCCTTGACTATTGACTTATGGGCAATTCCAGGGTTTCCCAGGAAGGAAGGGCTGAGTGGGGGCCAGGAGGCCCCATCCAGGTTTGGTTTGCTTGACTCTGCAGCCTCAGCTCAGGCTTTGGGGCTGGAGTGGCCCTGGAGGGTCCTGGATTCCTTCCAGCTGATCTTGAAGCAGCTTTGAGAACATGCACTTGACAAGTCCTTGAGGCTCTGTCGAGCCTGAATCCATGCCTTGGGTCAATAGCAGACATGGGGCCCGGCTTGGAGAGTCCTGTCAGCCCTGGAGCCCAGAAGCACTGTTGGAGGGCTGCCTTCCAAGGGGCTGGGGAGGTCACACCGGGTGGGTCAATGCAGCCTCTTCCCTTGGGGGGTCACTGGCGTGTAGAGGCTCACTGAGCAGCGGCTTGACATCCTGTTTTGTGTCCTCTCCTCCCCCAGCCTTCATCGCCTTCTCAAGTTTGCCTCAGCTGGCCAAGAAGATCAAGATGTTTTTTGCCCTGGCTCCAGTAGCCACTGTCAAGTTCAGCAACAGCCCCATGGCCAAGCTGGGGATTTTCCCAGATTTGTTATTCAAGGTAGGGATCCTGGTTGCAGCTCGAAGGCCCATCGACTGGGACCTCCTGGGCCAGTGAGCCCCATTTTACAGAGGAAGAAACAGCCACAGAGGGGAAGTGCCTTGGGATCACTTTGGAGGCCAGCTAGGGCACAGTCTGGTTTTGTCTTGTTTTTCAGTTGTGAAATGTCCTTTCCCAAAGGGCAGGATTGCTGCAGGGGCCTGCTGTCCAGATTAGAGTTAAGAACTGTGCATGTTTTCCTGCCCCTAGTTCTGGGGATAATGGGGCCACAGGTTCCTCTCTGTGTTCTGTGAAACTAAAAGGGAAGCCTCTATTCTAATGATGATGTTCAGTTGTAGCTGACTCTTTGTGGCCCCAGTTGAGGTTTTCTAGGCAAAGGTCCTGGAGCGGGAGCTGGCAGGGGTCCCTGGGGTTGAATCCCCCTCTCTATGGCCTTTCAGCTTCTGCCTGAGGCACCCCTGGGGGGCTCTGAGGCTGCCCCACCTCCCTCTCTTTGGCAAAGCCCTGATTGTTAGAAAGCTTTTCTTGACATTGAGACAGATTCGTGGCAGCTCCTGGCCCTGGTTCCTGATTCTAGTCCTTCTCAATCATGACAGCCCACCCCATGTGCCCCCAAGGTCTTCTCTCTTCTCCAGGCTATCTGGGCCTGCTCTCTGGCTCCCGCTGAGTCTCTGTCAGCTGCCATAAGCTGCTGAGCCTGGGGCTACGTTTGTGTCCCGAAGGCCACTTCCTGCTCCTGGCCAGGGGGGTCCATGTAGCCCCTCTAGCAGGTGTTAGGGGCTTCTTTGCACACCTCAGCCTTGTATGGAACAATCAGTAAGTATCATTGCCTTTTACATAAAGTGAAAAGCACTTTACAGGTCTGATCGGTGTGATCCTTGAAACAATCCTCTGAGGAAGGAAGGTGTTAAGATGGTCCTCGGTCTCCCAGGAAGCACAAAGCTAGCATGTGTCTGAAGTGGGATGCGAGCCCAGATCCCTGTGTCTTTAGGAGCAGCAAGCATTCTGTGCACACAGCCACGTTTCCTCCCGTGGAAGCGGTGAGGGTGCTGGTGTGTGCCTGTGAACGCTCACGGCTCCAGAAGCTTTCTTTTCTTTGGCTGTTGCTCGCGCTCCAGTTTTTCTTCATCTCCTTAGCACGATGCAGAGAAGACCAATACAAAAAGAGGGAAAGGCGTGATCATGCTCATAGTGTTCAAAGATTTGAGGGCCTGTCATCTGGAGGGGGTGGCCAGCTTAGCCTGCGTCCCAGGGTGGGAGCATCCAGGAGCAGAGATTAGAGAGAGAGGCAGGTTTTAGCTTAGAGCGGACGCAGCATGGCTGAGCGCTTGCAGTTCTGGCCTTGAAGCCTGGAAGAGCTGGGTTCACTTGGTAGCTGTGTGATCCTGAGTGAGCCTTGATCATTTCTAAGGTCCTTTCCAGCTGGAAATCTGTGACCCTTCGTGCCGGGCTCTGTGGACTAAGTAGTCGTATCACAACCCTCTCCTGTCCTCCTCCCCTGGCTTTGCCCCTCCCTAGTTATGGCTTTGATGATTAAAGCTGCTCAGAGGAGTGAGCTCTCTGAGCAGGATTCTGACATAATTAGCACAAAGAGGGTCAGCTTGGTGGAGGGGAAAGAACAGTGAATTTGGAGTTTTAGGATGTGATTTTGAATTCTGCTGCTGCCTCTTAGACAGATCTCTCCCCCTCTCTGGGCCTCAGTTTCCTCCTTAAGAAAATGGAGGGGTGGGACTTAACAGCCTCTGGGGTCCCTGCCTACTGCTGACCTGTGAGCCAAAGGGCCTTTGACCACACTGGGGACCCTCTGAAACGGGCTGCCTGGTTTTCTGTTTCTGTGCAGGACATATTTGGAATGAAGCAATTTCTCCCCGAAAATCAGATTTTGAAGTGGCTGGGGACCCATGTATGCACCCACATGATTCTGAAGGAGCTCTGTGGGAACCTCCTCTTTGTCCTCTGCGGCTTCAATGAGCGCAACCTGAACATGGTATTTAAACTCCAGGAACTGGCCTTTAATGAATGTTTACTAGCGCCTTCTCTTCTCCTGTGTCTGGGTCCCTCCCTCCCTTCCTCCCTCACTTCCTCCCTCACTTCCTTCCTTCCTTCCTTCCTTCCTTCCTTCCTTCCTTCCTTCCTTCCTTCCTTCCTTCCTTCCTTCCTTCCTTCCTTCCTTCCCCCTTCTCTTCCTCTTTTTCCCATCTCTTTTTCCTTTCCTTCCCTCCTTCCCCTTTTCATTCCTTAATGTATGCCTTTTTTTTCTTTTTTTGGACAAAGCTTGCCTCTGTCTTCATGTTTTAAAGTCCACAATTCCCCCCCCCCCCGCCCCATAAGTCAAACAGCCAATAATCTAGTTCATAAGCTAGGTGTGGGCGTATCAGTAGCCTGCCTCTCCTCTCTGTCCTGGCTGTTGCAGCCAGCCTAGGACAGTCATAGGGTGGGTGTTGGGAGTTGGGGGTGGAAGGAGGGGAAAGGCCTTGGTCCCTTTAAATGGATGATTCTAGTGTGTTGACTCAGAGCTGATTGCTTTCTGCCTTTAACATCACATTAGCTGGGCTCAATGTCACAGAGCAAATGTGGGAGGAGGAGGGGGTGGGCTGGTGGCAGAAGGGCTGGGCCCAGGACCTGGCTTCCAAGCCCAGATCTGCCCTGTAGGATCCTCACAGATCATCTAGTCCATCCTTCTGAAGCCTGCCCAAGCTGATGAAGAGTGGAGCAAAGATTGTCACTCAGGTCCTCTGGATCTGATGCTCCCCATTAGAGCATCTTCACTCCTTGGGCAAGTCACTTTCCTTGTAGGATCTGTTTCCTCATTGCAAAATGAAAGGCTTTGGGGCCAGGAGATCCTGGGTAATCCTGGGCTCTGCCACCAGCTGCTGGTGAGCCCTGGATGCTCCAGAGTCTGGGCTTGGGTGGTTGCCACCTTTTCTGAGCAGGGACCCTGCAGCTTTGGAAGCTGCCCCCCCCCCTGCCCATGGCTCTGGGCTCATCCTCTCCTTTCTTTGTGTTGCAGTCTCGAGTGGACGTGTACAGCTCGCACAATCCTGCCGGGACGTCTGTGCAGAACATGTTACACTGGAGTCAGGTAGGGCCATGTGGAGGGGCTTGCTGCCTCACATGGGTGGGAGGTACCAGGTTCCGTGGATACAGTCTTTTTTTTTTCTTTAAGCCAAGGTGGCAAAGTTTATTGTTACACTTTTCAGCGGGCAAGGATTCTTAAAGGATCCTGCAACCTTAGAGAGGTACAGGTAAAGTTTATATAGGATAAAATGAAATAAAACATGTGTCAAATATGCCAACTAGGTGATTCAGGGTGGGATTAGGGAGTGGTTAAGGAGTGGTCAGTTCTCAATTGAAACTCAAGATAAGAAAAATCCCACTATTCAAGAGAGCATCTGGTCCCAGACATCCTGGGCCCAGTGATAACAAACAGGAAGAATACTGATCAGCTCCATCAGCTCCTGGAATTTGCTGACACAGGAAGGGGTGTTTTTAGTTCACTCAGAGAGAAAAAGATTAATTTAGGTTTTTGGCCCTTATTGGGGCTCAACTGATCTTAAATGATTATCAAGGGACAGTGTTTCTGAGGCTAGGGAGAAATTGGGGTCCGAGTACAAGCACCCAAGCATAAGCACCCAAGCACCCCAACATCCCCCCCTTAAACAGATGGGACCCCAAAATCTTTTGGGGTTAGGGACGATGGTCTCAGCTTCTGAAACTGCTTCCTGCTGGGTTTGGGCATAAAGCCGTCCCTGCCTCCTGGGGTCCCTCTGGTCAAGGAGTCGGTTCTCTAGCCAGTGTCTGGAACTTGGCCGATGCCAGGTCCATTAGGGGTATAGATGGGGCCTGTTTGTAAAAGGTGCTGAGCATGGATGCTCCATGGATCAGTACGATTACATGTTAATATTACAGGTAAGAGAGAAGCTTTCAAAAGATCAACAAAAGTGTTATAGCTTCAAGGGGAGGCTGTAACATTGTGTGTCAACTGAGGAGAGAAGGTTAAATAAGAAATACCTACTAGGAGAGTGGCAGGAGGAATTTGGTCATAGGTGCAAGTAGGGAGTGTTCCCTCAGAACAGGTGGTACGGCTGGCAGACGTAAAGTACTGGGGACACATCACTGCAGGCATCATTACAGGTGGTGCAAGTCAAGAGACCAGCAGAAACATTTACAATCCCTCCCCTGGCAAGGGCCTTTACCTGTATAGTGGCCATAGAACTTGTCTCCCAAGCAAGGGAATAATTCCCTGTTGAAAAACAGGATGTTGAGATAGAAAAATTTTCCCATAAAGGAGTGGCCAGTACAAAAGGGGTGGCAAAGACGTCTGAGGTGGTTGCATTGGGGAGGGGGTCTCTTGCAAAAACTGCCTTAGACAAAAGAGGTTCCTAACTTTAACCTCACAACTGAATAGATACACAATCTTGTCCCACAAGCTTGTTTATCCTTCTCTAATTATACTTCAGAAATTGAATCTTACATATGATAAATTCAAACACTGATTTTATACTTAGGCCATGGGATGACTACAAATTCAGATCAAAACAGCAAGATCTCACATACTTATATTGTGCTGATATCTTTTACTGACCACTTGCTCTGATCAGAGAAATCTACTATAAAAGGAAAAGACAGGGACATGTGACATCCAAATATGACAGGACCGAGTATCCTCAGCTCTGTTTGAATTCAGATAACAGTCACAGTTCTCCAATCATGCCGTATCAATTCCACATCACAGCCAGACTCAGGAATAGTCAGGCGGGACACATTCCTTCTCAAAGGAACACAATGGGGAAACTGAGCCAGGAGGATCCCATCCTAGATTGAGGCTAAGATTGTCCGCACAGCTTTTTCCCGGATGCAGACATCCACCTGTTCTGAGTAGCTTGTGGCATTTCTGATACCGATTTAATGCAGACAATTATACCCAAATTCAAACTCAAAACAAAATTAGTTATAGTCCCAAGAACCTTTTACCCCAAACAGCAAGTTTCACTAATCACAGCTTAAAGCCAGATACAGTTAATTTGACTCCCATAGAGTTGCAATAAGCAATATTTACCAGGACTCACATACGTAAGAGATTTCACTTAACGTCTTTCTTTCTCAAATTTGAACTTGTCCTGGTATAAAAGCCAATCATTAGAAATCATTTCTATCTACTGTACATAAACTTGCAACTTCTCAGCAAGCCAAGTTCATTGTTTAGGAAGCAGATGACATTGCCCACATAGATTTTTTCCAGGGACTGGGGCAAGTTTGCAAAATAAGGGGAATTGCCTTATACCCCAGGGAGGGGCTAATCCTGGTGTCCCTGCCTGCCGACTTCTTTATCCCAAGGAGGACTGTTTTGAATAGGCAGAACTGATCTGGATAAGGCTTTTACCCAATCCCCACCTTTTCACACAGTAATCAATTAACAATTCTAGGTTTTAACATTAAAACAGTAACTTCAAATAACTTAGTTAACAATCTTATAACTTTCATAAGTGATAGTCAAATTGTTTCAGCTGTAAGCCCTCCTTTAATTACAGGTAAAGGTAAAAATGCTCAGTGTACTAAATGACAGTTATAAAACATTATAGGACGGGGTTAGCAGGGCTGACAAAGTAATATAGCTGGTTTTACAGTTTTCCCACTGTAGTTTCTCTAAGTTCCCATGGATACAGTCTTGAGGCTGGAGTCAGGGAGTCTTTGGCCACATCACTGCCTGTCTCTGTGCCTCAGTTTCCTCCTCTCTAGAGTGAAGGACTTAGACAAGGAGATCTCACCAGCTCTAAGCTCTCTCCCCTCCCATCCCCCCCACTTATCCTCTCTCTCTTTATGAGGCTTCTGGCCAAATGCCAGCAGCTTCACCCACATTCTTCCTGTGAAGTGGTGAATCACTCACCTCTTCCTGGCTCCAAGCTGCTTCATAAGTAATAAAGAAGTGATTCCAGGCCCCAAGCAAGGGCTCTGCCATTTCTGCGTTGAAGATCAAACATCAGCTCTTGGGGCAGTGGGGTTTGGAGTTGGGGGCCTGGGTTCGAATTTTGCCTCTGCTGCCCTGACTACATGTGTTTGACCTTGGGCAAGTGGGTTAATGTCTCAAGGCCTTCTGGGCCCAGATCTCCTGGTCATGTGACTCTTGGGTCTGCCTTTGGATTGTATGTAGCATGGTGACTTCAGAAGGGGCCTTTAATAAATGTTTAAGAGGTGGAAGATGGGAGCTACAGTAAAAATACTGGATTTGGGAGTAGAGGACCTGGATTCAAATAGTTTCTGCTGCTTACTACCTGTGAACTCTTGGGCAAGGCACTTCTTTGCTCTGTGCCTTGGTTTCCCCCCCTGTAAAATGAAGAAGTTGGACCCCTCCTGCCAGCTCCAGTGCTATCAGCCATGAGGAATTTAATTAACTCAATAGTAGTGCCTGGTCTCCCTCTTCAAATAATCATGTATGTACTTACCTGTATATATGTGATATTTTCTAGGAGAAGGAAAATCCTTGGAGAGTAGGAACTGGTTTTTCTTCATTTTGTTTATATCCCTCCTACCTAGCCCTACTTGTGGCTTCTACACAGTAGGTGCTTAATAAATGCTTATTGGATTAGATCAGAGGGGCAGTGAAGCCTAGTGGAAAGAGTGCTGGATTTGGCCTTGGGAAACTTGCATTGAATCCCAGCCTTATGACTTAGCCTGTGTGGGTGACTGGGGGCAGGCCCCACTTGAAAAATAGGAACAGTAATAAAATGGGCCCTTGCTCCTGCCTCCCTTACCACATGTTGTGGGGAAAGGGCTTTGCCAAGGTTAGAGCCCTCTCGCTGGCGTGATGCTCTTTGTCCTAGACTTTGTCATTGGAAGTTGAGGCTCTTCTGTGGTGGACTCCCCCAGTCTCTGTGGCAAAGTGACCACGGTCTTGTCTGTGTCCAGTCATCAGTGATACCTGACCCGACCTGACCTTGGACAGTCCTGGCATATGGGGAATGTTGAAGAACCACATTAAACTTGGCTTTTTTTTTCTCAAATGATAATGACTTACATTTTCCATAGGGTTTTCAGCTTCACCCTGTGAACTAGCTGGTCCAAGTACTTAGAGAGGTAAAAACAGCCTCAGACGGTGCAACTGAGGTCAATCCCCCAGGGGGCTTGACCCCAGAGCCATCCCTGGGGCCCCCAGCTGTGATTCTGGGCTGACTTTGCCTATGGCCAAGGTTAGATGGTGTCCCCAGGGCAAGCCTTGCTGAGCTCCTGGGGCTTAGGCTGTTCAGGCAGAATTTCTAGAAAGTCGCTCATTTGGAACACACAAAGGGATCTGGGTCCTAGTGATTTATGGGAGTTATACTGTTTGACTAAAGAAAAATACACAGGTCTCATTGCAAATAGGAAAAGAACTGGGGTATTTACTTCCCATGAAATACTGTGAGCCATCTTCTCCGTAGAGCACAGATAATAAAGCACACTTTCCTTTGCTTGGTAAAGAGGTAGGGGGCCAGGAGTGCAGAACGTTTCCCACACTGACAGAAGTGCCACCGGGAAAGCGTCCCATTGTTACTCTTTGTTACAAGGGAAGGTTGTATGTGGGTGGAGCATCAGGAAATGGAAAAAGAGAAAGAAATGTTGCAGTGCGGTCAACAAACATTTATGAAATGATTATTATACGCCAGGCTCTATGCTAAGCAGTTGGAGTAAAAAGCAAGTCAGTCCCTGCCCTCGAGGAGCTTACATTCTATTGGAGAAGACAACCCCTTAAAAGAGATGAAAATCAGGGAGGAAGGGAGGAAATATCTGACAGAGGAGGCCAGGTGCAGAAAAGTGTGCAGGGAGGCTGGGAGAGGAATGGACAAGTGAACATGGCTGGCCTGGGCAATTCCTGAAAATGGAGGCTCAGCTGACTGATCAGAGGAGGGGGCTGCAGGGCAATGGCGGGAGGGGCCCCAGAGGCCGTCTGGTCCAGTTGGATGCAAGCTCCTGGAAGGCAGGCCCTGTTTCACTTTTGCCTTTGTATTACCAGGGCCCGGCACATAGTAGGTGTTTGATAAATGCTTGTTGATTGCTAAGGCACGTGTGCTGTGTTGCTGTATTAGCTTCCAATGCATCAGTGAACTCTTCCTAACCTTCTGTCTTAAATTCCGAATGTTCAGGCTGTCAGGTCCGGGGAGTTTAGAGCCTATGACTGGGGAAACCGGGATAAGAATTACTTTCACTATAACCAGGTAAGGATGCTGGAGCTGAGATGACCCTGGAGGTTCCTCAGTGGGTGGGGAGGATGGGTGGCTATCTGGGATAGTAGTAGGAAGTGGTTGGATGCAGTTGGAGGCTTCTTTCCTTTGCTCATCGCATCCACGGCTGGACGTGCCAGCTAAGGCTCCCCTTCCTTTCTGTCCTCTCCGCGTGGCCCCCCAACAGACCGTGGTGGGGGATGACCTTTGTAGCTCAACGCCATCCTTCCATGCTGGGCTTGGGTTCCTCCAGTGGCTCTGAAATGAAGCCAGCAGGCCCCAATTTTTAATTGAAACTCCTCCATCCCTTTTGACCGAATTCAATTTAAGACACGTGATTCTTGTTTTACTGTAGCTTTTAAAAAAAACGGTGACTTAAAAATGGGTTTTCCTTGGCCTTTTTTTCTTCCCAGACTGAGCCTCCTCTCTATCCAATCAAGGACATGCTGGTCCCAACAGCCGTTTGGAGCGGGAGCCGAGACACTCTGGCAGACACCAAGGACATGGGCCTCTTACTGACTCAGATCACCAACCTCGTGTACCACAAGAACATTCCGGAGTGGGAACACCTGGACTTCATCTGGGGCATCGATGCCCCGGTGAGACTCTATAGTGAGATCCTCGACCTGATGAAGAAGTATGAATGAAGCCTCCCAGTGCAGTCTCAGCTCAGACCATTGGCTCAGGGCCATGGCAATCATTTTGCTGGTTTCTCTGGTCAGTTTGCACTTTCCCAAAGCTTTTTGTACAATAAGGTGGGGGACCCATTCTGACCCTGGCCTACTACACACCACTTGTCCGCATTGCCTTTCAGCCTACTGGGGTGTGGCAAGACACTGTCTTAGGAAAGATGGCCTTCTTCAGATCTCTCAGAGTCCTAGAACTTGAGATCCAGAAGAGGTATTAGAGCTCGTGGAGTCTGACTTTCCCCCATTTTAAAGATGGAGAAGCTGAGGCTCAGAGATGAAACCATCAAGTCAAAGCTCTTTGGGCATTTTTAAACCCTCACAGATTGGGGTGAAGATTCTTCAGCCCCCACACCTGTGTTGTTTATTTGGGGACAGTTTATAGACAGTCCCCAGGGGACAAATTCTGCTAGAGCCTGAAACCTCTAAACTCTCATGTTTCTTGATGAATGCCTTATGGCAATAAGGCCACTCTCACACTGGAGAAACTTAGGAGCCAAAAGCCACATTTTGTTTTCCCTTATGTTTGTAAGGTGGGGTAGTGGTCGCCTGACACTGAGCCTCAGAGATACCTCTTTGCAGCCCTTTGCTCCTTGCTTTGCTTGCCAAGCCAAACAGAACAGGGCTTGTCCCCTTTCAGTGGGAGGGCCTTCAAAGCTTAGAAACAGCTCCTATTTCCTCACCACTCTCCTAAACCGCCCCTCCCTCCAGTCCCCCAGGCTCCCAAGTCTTTTCTTTATCAAGTTAAAAATCCTCAGCTCTTTCTTTCTTTCTTTCTTTCTTTCTTTCTTTCTTTCTTTCTTTCTTTCTTTCTATCCCCAGCTCTTTCAAGAGAGACAGCATGACCTACTGGGCGCAGTGCTGGACTCTGAGTCCTTAAGACCTGGGTTCCTATCCCACTATTGGTTCTTACTAGTTGTGTGACCTTGGGCCGATCACTTAACCTCTCTCTAAGTCAGTAGACCTATAGACAGACCTCTGATCTTTATTAGCTATGTGATGTAAGGCAGGTCACTTAACCGCAGAATCTCAGTTTCCTCATCTCTAAAATTAGGGGAATGACCTTGAAGGCCAGTTTACATTTTTAAATCTGTGGGCCTTTTTGGTTTGGTTCCTGCCTTTTAAACAAGCAAATGGATGGAATGGTAGTGACCTCTCCACTAGGGGGAGTGTTTCTGGCCATAGGCATTTTTGATACCATGGTTGGCAGATGCCAGAAATACTTCCTAGACAAGTGATCTAGTGTCTGAGTAACCTGGAGTGGTCTTGGGGTAACGTAAAACTTACTTGATTAGTTTGAGGACTGAGACCACTGGACTGTCTGTGCCTAAAACCCCGGGGCTCTCTGCTGGTCCAGGGGCCCCGGATGCTGTGAACGAGGTGCCCACATTTCATTGCTTTGGTGAAATCCTGAGCAACATTCACCCCTTCCTCATTCCCCTGCCAGCTCCCCAAGAAGGGACCCCCTCCTGATGTCTTGGAACTCGGTGCAGCTTGGAAGCAGCCACTGCTGGCTTTAGCTTTCCTTTTCCTTTTAAAATGACTGTGGGAATCTGTCAGGGAGTGCTAGCCTTTGGATATTTTTATTTCAGCTGTATGGATGATTTTCTTGCTTCTGATTTACAAACATTTGTGTGTATGTGTGTTATGGATAACCAGGGCATGGGGGCTTTGATACTCCTGACATAATTTCCTCCTTGAATTATAGACTAAACTAGAATTTAGGGATACTAGGTTATGATGAAAGTTGGGAGGATGCCCACATGTTCAAAGGTTATTTTATTACTGGCATGTTGGAATTGAAAAAAGATGTGTCCAATAAAACTGGATGATCTACACAGTAATACAGAAGTTGTCTTTTTTTGGGGGTGGGGTGGGAAGGGGAATATTCATTCACAAACTCTGCTTTCTCTAGTTTCTCTTTGGCTTCTGCACCCTTCTTTCTGTGTCTGGAAAGTATTCATGTCCAGCATTGGGAGTACATGTGAGAAGCAGATGTTCTTAGAAAAGAAGAGATTGGGGTTTCAATGGACAGCAAGCTCAGCATGAATGAGCTGGGTGCTAGGACTGTGATCTTAGACTGCTTTGAGTGTCTCGAATGAGAAGCAGATGGTTGTGGTGGATAACGGGGAAGGGGGGGAAGGTGTGGGAGGGGGAGGAGAGAGAGACTGTAGTTTGATCTAGGAGCCTGGCAGAGCAGAAAATGGCTACATTTGCAGTCTGGAAGACATGGGTTCAAATGTCTCTTATTAGCTGCGTCACCTTAGACAAATCCCTCCAACTCTTTGGGTCTCAGTTTCTTCATCTGTAACTTGAGGGTTTTGGACTACAGGACATCTGAGATCCTTCTAGATCCATGAATAGAATTTATTAAGTGCCTACTATGTGCCGGAGTCTGTGCTAAGCGCTTTAGAAACGTCCTGTTTGATCCTCACAACAACTTGGTGAGGTAGATGCTGTCATCTTTATTTTACAGTTGAAGAAACTGAGGCAAACGGAGGTTAAGTGACCAGCCCAGGGTCACATAACTAGTAAGAATCTGAGGCTGGATTTGGCCTTACAGCTTCCTGATTCTAAGTCCAGTACCCAATCCACTCTGCCACCTAGCTGCTTAAAGCCACGGTCGTATGAGTAGTCCACAGTCACAAAGCCACCAAGTGTCAGAAGTGGGATTCCTTACTCCACATTCATTGCTCGGTTTACGACACTGCTTCTCATGCTCTGAGTTGTCACTCTTAATAATTACTTTCACCCCAGATGGTACTGAGGGCTCCAGACAGGTAGGGAAGACAGGTAGCCTAACCTGAGGTCCTCCAGCTTCCTGGGGGTGACACTGGAGGGAAGGAGGCTGAGAGAGGAGACCAGAGGAAGGGTCACATATTCTTTGATCCATCACCTGCATGAATGAATGCGATGTAGCTATCTGCCTTCCATGCTTAGGCTCTGAAGGGATGCCAGATGTGGGAGGAAGGGCTTGAAGGTGGGTGTTTCAGGTATGCTGGCTGCAGTAGCCCACCCTGACCTCATGCTGGAATGTGGCAACAGGAGATGGGCCACCGCTTTCTAGTCACATAGGAACCCCTCAAGGGTTTTTTTGTCTTGAAGTTTCCAGAAAATGAACATGTCTATACACACAGCAGAAGACTGAATCTGAAAAATGAATTTCATAATACTGGCTTGAAAAAAAGAAGCATATAATTCCACGTTTTCCAAACTGTCCTGTTCTTCTTTGCTTTCTTCTAGTCACCTCTGTGTAGACTTTTAAAAAAATCTGCTCTCTTTCTGTACAGTCTTTTAAATTTAAATTTTAAAAATTTCAAAAGCCTTTTTGGGGATATTTCTATTGCTAAGCCACCCCTCCCCAATACTGAGGGGAAAAAACCTTGTAACAGATTAGGATAGTCAAGGAAAATGAATGCATACGATGGCCATGTGAAAACATATGTTTCTTTCCCACCTCGTGTTCATCACTTCCCGGGTCCTCCGGCTGTTGCTTTGATCAGCATTCTAAAGTCTTTCAGAGTTTTACAGTGTTGCTGTCCTTTTATACATTGTTCTCCTAGTTCTGCTAACTCCATTCGGCATCAGTTCATGCTTCCCAGGATTCTCTGGCATGGTCTCGTTTGCCATTTCTTAAGGTACAACAACATGTCATTATATTGCCCCTGTGGCTATTTGTTAATCCATTCCCCAGGTGACAGGCAGGAAGCCCTGGACAGCCTTGGTCTTTGTTTTCCTTTTTTCCCCTTTTAATCACCTGCCTCAAGATCAGGAAATTGGTTTTGCTGGTAGTTATTTATTCACCAGCATCATTCTGCCTCTTACCTCTAGCCCTCCCTCCCCATTCCTGCTAGATTTCCTGTGGAATTTGACATCTTGCTCAGGCTGTGTGTATATTCGCGCTCAGCCATCTCTCCTCTATTTCAGATGACGCGTTCACCAAGTGCCTGGTCCTTCCAGTACTTCCTCTAGTGGTTTCCTCATTCACCCCATTTGTGAGAAAGAACACTCATTCTTCTTCTCTACCTTACTGCATTTCCCCGCCTTAAACCTTCAGAACTGGTCCAATCCACCCCCATTTCTTATTTAACTCCCTCAATACCCCTGAAGACACTATGTTTCTAAAGGAACACTCGTTTCTTTTTCCCTGTTAGAATGTTAGCTCCTTCCAATCGCTCAAATAAATTCAATCTAGGCTGTTCTAGATGATCGAATTTGTATTTTAAAGTTCTTACTGAGCTCTGGTCTTGTCATCAGAAAGGTCATTGAATCCACTCATTTAAAGGATGAGGAGCTGGAGTCCCAGGGGTCACACAGGGAACACCAGAGGCAGCATTTAAACCCAGGTTCTCTGTTTTCAGGGTCTGTGTCGTCCCCCCCCCCACCAATAACACCATCTACTTCACTGGCCTGCATGAGAGACAGGTTGGCAATAGTGAGTAAGACACTGAACTGACATCTGGATTACCTGGGTTTGACTCCTGTCTTCAATGAGTTATCAGCAGTGTTAGCCTGGGGAAGTCCCTTCACATCTGAGACACAGTTTTCTCATTTGTAAGATGGGACCAATACTATTTTCATTACTTTCCTCCCAAGGTTGACATGAGGGAAAATATAGAAATGGGAAATGTTATTAGGATTCTGGTACAGGATCTAAAATTGGGCAAAATGTCTTTGACTTTCCTTCGGCTATTTGGGGTAAAACAGCTAGTTTTAAAACCATGCTCCTTTACCAAACTAACACCTGGAATCTCTGTGCCGCCCTGGATAACCAGGGCCCCGAAACAAAAGGGGTGAGTTGCCTTTACCACAGGAGCTCCTCACGTGCTTGCCTCTCTATCTGTGCACTCTCCTGTGTGTCCATTCTTCCCAGTGACTTTGTGTGTATTTGTGAGAGTATGCCCCAGCATTCCGGGGGGTGTTCATGCTGTGTTACCTTGTAAGTGCCTTTATTTTGAGCTGATTATATCCTTTGGGGGTACTAAAGTAAATATGAACACACCAGTGAGGGCTTCTGAGCTATCCTTTAGGATTTTGAATCTGTGGAATACCTGAGACCAAGTATAGTTGTTCTTCGGGAGGACTCAACCTGCTCTTCTGAATTTTTTCCTTCTGCCAGACATCTCCTTGGGGGGGTGGTGGTTTCACCTATTTATTTATTTATTTATCTATCTATCTATCTATTTATTTATTTATTTAGTTATTCATTCATCTATCTATCTATCTATCTATCTATCTATCTATCTATCTATCTATCTATCTATCTATTTATTTTTATAGTTTCTTTCCAACGTCTGTTCATTCTTGGCTCTGAGGCTGTGCCTGGTGCCTGATGCAGATGAGAAGGGACACATTCAGATTTACCTCTGCGCAAAAATAAAATGAAACTGCCAGGTAAGTAGAGCCACCGATAACAGGCCAGCCAGGTAGAGAAACAAATATCTTTCTACTCTTGCTTCCCATTCCAGCCTCCCATTCATCTTTTGTTCCAGCTCAACTTAATTCAATTCAGTTTGACAAGCATTTATTAAATAGCTCACACATACAGGCTTTATGACCTCGGGCACAGTCGTTTAACTTCAGTGCTCGGGGTAACTCTCAACCAAGGCTCTAAGTTGCTGGGCAGGTGTGAACCTGCACCGGGAAAGGGTGTTTCTTCATAGGAATTCCTGTACCAAAGAAACCAGAGGTCCGGCCTCTGTTGTCAAAGAATTACAGAAACTCTGAGCTGGAAGAGACCTCAGTTCATCTGGGCCAGCACAAAGCCGAACAACAACCTCTGTGGTACAACTTTACTCAGGAAGGGCAATCCCATCTTTGCTTGAAGACCTCCAGGGATGGGGAGCTCACTACCTCTTAAGGCAACCAATTCTACTTTTAGAAAGCCTGAATTGTTACGAAGTTTGCCTAGATACTTAGTCCAAACTAGCCTCTCTGCAGTTTCCACTCGTTGCTCTGAGGTTGAGGGGGCTGATGGACAAACAGAATGAGCCTGATTCCTTTTCCAGGTCCCAGCCTTTCAGATCTTTGAGGACCTGCCCTTCCCCCAGCCTTTTCTTCTTCAGGACAAATCTCCCCAGTTCCTTCAACCAGCCCTCCTGTGGTCTGGGGAAGGGAATAGGCATTTCTATTATGCTTCCCTTGCACCAGGCACTTGACAATCATTATCTTATTTGATTCTTATAACTCTTTGAGGTAGGGACTAATAGAATCTCCAGTTTAAAGTTGGGGAAACTGAGGCAAACAGCAATCAAGTGACTTGCTTAGAGTCACATAGCTAAGAAGTGTCTGAATTTGAACTCAGGTCTTCCTGACTTTAGGCACAGCTGGAGTAGCTGCCTCAAGTACGACTTTGAGATCTTTCCCCAAACTGGCTGTCTTCCTCAAGTCATTGTAACAGTGAGGGGTTTCGGGCTGTGCAGCACTTGTCATTTGTTTCACAGGGTCAGATCTGTACCCACAAAGACATGTTCACACGTTTCCTAGCTTGTAAATGCTTTAATATTGTTAAAAATCATAAACATACGTGCACATAAATGTGATTACATACGATCATACAATCTTAGAAGCAGAGACTCTTAACAGAAAAATAGAGAGATAAAGAGGAAGAAGTACCTCACCAGTCGAAGGAAACACCAGCTCCTGAACATCTGGCTGGGAGAGTCCTGTATCACAGCCCTCAGGGGCTCGGTTGGGAAAGTCCCTACAGCAGAGCATCGGCTCTGAGGGAAAGACTCCCTGAAGTCCCTTTCCCAAGAGAGACCCTTTTTATCATCCTTATACGAAAGAAGGCAGGGAGCCAAGGAACAGGTGATTGATCCTAAGGACCTGAGAGTTTTGGCTGAAACTCTCTGACCTCAAAAGCAATCTTTATTATGTCAAAAACGTCTCAGGTCAATGCCCAGGAACTGGCCAAGACCCTGGATGTTTACTTCAAGACCTGTTTCTAAGGAATAGCTCCCCAAGGTGAGTCTGGTTTGAAACAAATCCGAGCACAATACATTAGGGAAGTGCCTTGTCCCTCGGCTTGGGCTGTGGATAGGGAAGGTCTCATACATTAACCCTTTGGTCATGCTCTGGCTGGTCAATGCCATGTTAGTGTGGTCTGTCTAGGCCAGAGGATAGTCATCCCTTTATTTCACACATGAGGAAAGTGAGGACCAGAGAGGTCCTGTCTAGCATCACAAAGGTCCCAAGTGGCTGAGCTGGAATGGGACCTCAGCCTTCTTTCTGATTCATCTGCTGGTCATGCCTGTGGCCCCCACTGAGGAGGAGGAGGGGAATAACCTAGTCCACTCACTTACTGGGATCATGCAATTGGGTCTTAGAGAGTGACATCACTGGAGCGTTTGAAGGGAAGCCCCTTGTGGAAGCTGGCGGACATTTCCAGTGGTCTCCCCAAACCACAAGCCCCTCCTTCTCCAGCTGGCTAAACATGGCCAAAGCTTCCAATTTTTCTCCTAGGCCTTTGGAAATCTCTCAGCTCATTGAGCTGACTTGATGGAAAAGCACAGAGCTGATGAGAGGTAGTAAGGGTCAGTGGTCAGAGCACTGAAGTTGGAATCTTGAGGAACAGGGTTTAAATCTCACCTTTGGGACTTAAGTCTTTTCCTTCTTTGGGTTTCAGTTTTCTCATCTATAAAATGGGGGTGGTATGGATGACATTTAAGGTCTCTTTTAGCTCTAAATTTTGGAGGCTGAAATAGTGGAAGTCCTGCCGCACTGCCTCAAAAGTCCTGTGGATGAGATCCTGGATGGGCCGGACTTCCTGCCATCTCTGGCCACACAGTTGAGGCAGGACCTTATCTGGTGGTTTCTGTGATCTGTCTCAGCCCTGGATCCCATTCTGGGATGGAGGGATCCCAGCACGGGCAGCCAGCCCTGAAGGAGGGGGCTCCTAGCAGGCCCATCTTCCTTTTCCCCTTCCCCCACCTCCTCAATGCCTCTCCAGTGCTAGGCTCAGGTTTGCAGCTCTGTGTGGGCCACGGATGGGAAGGTAGTTTAATGTGACCCCATAGAGGGATGATGAAAGCCTGACGATGGGCGCCATGCTGCTGCTTGGCCACACGGTGGCAGTGTGGGCCTTTTTTTTTTTTTTTTTAAAGCTTCCTAGTCTGTCTACGCCAGATTTCTAGGGGAGATGCAGACAGGCGGCCTTCATCCCCTGCTGGGGAGCTTGGGAAGTCTGAGATGGGGGTAGAGGTGGGGCGTTCAAGGCCCTTCCACATTCCCATAATGTTACAGTTAGCCTTGCTGGCTGGGTGGGGAATGTCCTGTGCCTGAGTGTTAAGGGGAAGGAAGAAGGGGGCCAATATGAGTAATGACAATCACAAGAGAACAACCACAGCTCATTTCTATAGCCCTGAGAGCCCGTCCAGTGCACCCTATACCTGAACAGGATCCCCTTGGCCAAGCAATCATCCCACCTTTGCTTGCATACCCCCACAGATGGGAAGCTCACTACCTATTAAGGCAGACCAATCCACTTGGGAATACTTTGGCATTTGCTGAAGTCATCTCTGCTTCCCATGTTGGCTTTGGAGGTGATTCTTCATGTTAGCAGAATCACGAGGAATCATCTTTTACCCTGGAAGCCAAATTTAAGAAATGGAGACAAAGAGTTTCTTGATATTTCCTGTTTCTGTAGTGCTTTAAGAACCCTAGAACCAGAGGTTTAGAGCTAGAAGAGAACCTGACATTCAGTTGTTTCAGCCTCTTCATGACCCAATGTGGAGTTTCCTTGGCAAAGACACTGGAGGGGTTCACCATTTCCTTCTCCAGCTCATTTTGCAGGTGAGGAAACTGAGGCAAACAAGCTAGTTGCCCAAGATCACACAGCTAGTCAGTGTCTGAGGTCAGATGTGAACTGAAGTTTTTCTGACTCCAAGTCTAGCATTCTACCCACTGTACCATCCAGCCTTCTTCCTCCCAACCCCTAATCTCCCAAGAGTGTGGAATAAATATCCCCACTTTATAGCAGAGGCAACTGAATCTCAGAAAGGAGAAATAGCTTGCTTAAAGCCACATAGTACATGCAGCGAAGAGCCAGGGTTCAAGGCTCAGCCCAGCCCCCTTCTCCATTAAATCACAAGACTTCTTATATCCACCTATGATACAACGAAGCTCCAAGACACAGGAATCGCAGCTTCCCTTTCAGCCGCCCTCTAGGGACCTGCTGAAAAGGATGAAATCACCCCCACCTCTACCATCACAGCAGCTCCCCTCAGGAGAAACAACCAGGAAGGCACTGGGCATCTGCCCTTCAGCCCAGTGCCACCACTTGAAAATAAGGGAACCAGTCAGAAAACCTAGCGGAGCCCTTCTGGTTACTCCACAGCCCCACAACTCATTCCTACTCTCCGTCATTGCCCGATGGACTGGGCCAAAGGCCACAAGCGGGCACCGAGTCCTGTCCAGCTGAAGGCTGTGCCTTGTGGATGAAGAGACAGGTTGAGGAGCCCAGCAGCCTATAAGCCAGGGAAGGCTGTCCAGTGGCGATGCTCAGCTGTTCTCAGCAGGGGGCTCAGCCAGTTCCAACTTCACACAGCTAAGGGGCCTAGGAAAAGCTGGCCCTGCTGCTTCTGTCGCCTCTGGTCCGGGGCAGGATAGGCAGGACAGGCAGCCAGGGATTTGGGGGGACATACATTGATATGATTCGAGATCTGTTTGAATACAAGTATATGTCTTAGTGAAGAGAGTTCGAGGCCTCAGGTTACTGCTCTGTAAAATGGGAGTGCAAGGTTGTTGTGATGCCTGAATGCAAACCTCTAATGGCTGCCATCTCATGTTTCATCTCCCAGTCAGATGTAAACTTCTGGAGGCCAAGACTGCTTTGGGTTTGGTCTTTGCCTTCTCATCACTGAGGACCGTGCCTTGTTCCTAGGATGCATTTAACAAATGCACGGTGAATGGAGTTACATTTGATTTACTGCTGAAGCAGAACTGAATGACCACTTAGTACAGGGCTTCTCCATCGAGGGTCCAGCCACTTGTTTTTAAAATATATTTTGATAACTGCATTTCAATATACTTTGTTTTCTTTGTCATTCTGTGTATTTATTTGATGTGTTTAAAACCTTTTTGTGAGAAGGGGCCCACAATTTTAACCAGTCTGCCATGATACTATGAAGCCCTGCCTCAGTCTCTTCACCTCACTTTACGGGGCAAGAAAGCACATTCTCTTTTGGACGGAGTATAGAGATTGGGGGAATGCTGTTGATGGTATTTGCCTAAGCCTCAGCACAGCATTTGGCAAAGTCCCCTCTAGTCACTCTTCTCGGGGGAAAGATGGAGAAAGACTACACTTAGATGGCTTCAGAACTGGTTATGGGCCAAATCAGAGTCATCATGTAATGGTTTAATGGTTTAAGTGCTAACTACTAATGACAGAGTAGAAGGAGAAAGACAGACATCTGTCCTTGGCCTTGTGTCGTTGGCCATTTTTATCACTGAGTTGGAAAAACATCTGCTTGTGGCCCACTTGGGGACAAAGCCTCGTGAACTGGATGGACAGGGTCAAGATTCAAACAACTCATCATCGGCCAGGTGCTTTGGCATACAGCAGCAGGCTCTCACTAAGTGTTTGTTGGCTGAGGGATTGATTGAAACGAATAGGCTGAAATGTAATAGGGAAAAGTGGAAAATCTTCCACTTGGGGTCGACAAGCCCAGGGACAAGGTGGGGGAGGCAAAGACTGGGGGTTACATGGGCTGTGAACTAAGTGGTAGCCACCAATATGACATGGCAAGTCTCAAAAATAAATGCAATCCCAGACTTCATTGAAAAACAGAGGGTCTAGAGGGCAGAATGGGACATCTCTCTCTCTCCTCTCCCTTGGTCCAATCACTTTTAGGGTCTTGTCTTCAGTTCTGGTCTTTAGGAAGGGCATTGATGAGTTGGAGAGTGTCCAGAGGAGGAAACCAAAGTGGGAAAGGGCCTCATACCCTCCGAGAACCAGTAGAGGGAACTTGGAAGACTCCAGGAGGCCACGGTGGTTGCCTTTGTGCTTGGAAAGGGCGGTACATGGAAGAAGGATTAGACACGTTTTGCTTGGCTCCAGAAAACAGATCTAAGGGCAAGAGGGGGGATGAGAAAATAGGCAGTTGGTGTCATGAAAAAGGTGTCCCAAGATTTAGGGTTATCCAGAAGTGAAATGCACCCCCTCTAGAGAGAGGCGGTGGCTTTCCCTTCCCTGGAGGTCTTTTTCTTTTTTTTTGGCAATTGGGGCTAAGTAACTTGCCTAGGGTCACACAGCTAGTAAGTGTCAAGTGTTTGGTCTGAGGCCGGATTTGAACTCAGGTCCTCCTGACTTCAGGGTTGGTGCTCTATCCACTGCCCCATCTAGCTGCCCCCTCCCTGGGGGTCTTTAAGCAAAGTCTGGGTGACCACTTGTTTGGGTAAGTCCTAGTCCCCTTTCTTGTTCAGCATGGGCAGGACAAGAAGCCCACTGAGGTTCCTTGCAGTTCCTAGAGTCCATGAACCACGTGCCTAGAGATGTGAAAGGACTTGTCCAAGGTCACCCAGTAGTGGTGTGTTTGTGGGGATTCACACTCAGGCCTCCTGAATCACATTCACCACTCTTTCTGTTACTGACATTCAGTCCCCTTTGTATGCCTAGCATAGTATCCGTGACTAATTCCTTTTATGACTATCCATAGGGTAGAGCACAGGACTCAGCACTTGTTAAATCTTTAATGAGTATGTTTTGAAGGAAAGAATAAACCCAGGTCCTCTGGCTTTCCAAACCCAGGGCTCTTTCCATTACACCATACTGAGATGTTAAGGACAGTGGTATAGAAATGTGTCATAATTATGTTAACTCCTACCTTTGAGAAACTACAGTCTCATCATGGGAGAGGGAATGAGGAATAAGATGTACAGGAATCAGGAGAATATAAAAGTGAATAGTTCAAGAAATTATTAAAAATCCAAGCAAGATTGCTTTCCTCTTCCTACTGCACTGGCTGAATGGCCAATGTAATAATGGTCATAAGACATGAATCAGTAACAATTCATGCCAGATTGAATAAAGCTGTATGAAGTGCAGATGTTTTCAGTGTCCAGCACAGCACCATACACCCACTTTTCCCTCCAACTTGTGGTGATAGGCTGACCCTAATTCCATTTCTAACTCCAATTCTCATTGGCTCCCATGACCATCTTTATGCTGATAAATCTAACTCACCTGCCCCAACTTCTCTGCTGACCTCCAATCTTATGTCTCCAAATGCCTTTCAGACATCTCCAACTGGATGTCCATCCATCTTGAACTCAGTATGTCCAAAAGAGAACTCATTACCTTTCTCTCTAAACTGCCCCCCCTTCCAGTTACTGTAGAGGGCACCACCATCCTCCCAGTCCCCTTAGGCTCCATCACCTCAGAACCATCCTAAATTCCTCACTAGGCCTCACCCTCCAAATATAATATGGTGCAAATTCACCTTTGAAATTTCATCCCTTGAATATGTCCTGACACTGTTTCTACTCTAGAGCAGGCCCTCATCACCTGGACTATTGCAGTAGCCGCTGGGGGCATCTGCCTGCCTCAAGTCTCCACCCGCTCCAGTCCCTCCTTCCTTCAGCCACTAAAGTGCAGATTTGACCACGTCATCGCTCCCCGCCCCCCAATAAACTCCAGTGGGTCCTCCAGGATCAAATACAGAATCCTCTGCTTGGCATTCAAAGCCTTTATAACCTGACTCCCTCCTCCCTTTCCAGGCTGCTTACACCTTATTCCCCTGCGTGTATTCTTTGATCAAGTGACTCCGAGCTCCTGGCTGTTCTATGAACAAGACAACTTCGTTTCTTGGTTCTAGGCATTTTCTCTGGTTGTCCCCTATGCCTGGAATGCTCTTCCTCTTCCTCTTTACCTCTTGGCTTCCTGGCTTCTTTCAAGTTCCAGCTAAAATCCCCCCTTCTACAGGAAGCTTTCCCCAGCCCCTCTTAATTCCAGGGCCTTCTCTCTCTTATTTCCTGTTTATCCTGTGTATGACTTGTTTGCACATATTTCTTTGCTCGTCTGCCCTATCAGATTGGGAGCAGGTACTGTCTTTTGACTCTTTTTGTATCCCCAGCGCTTAATACAGTGCCTGGCGCTGGCACACAGTAGGCTCTTAATAAATGTTTATTGACTGACTGACTTCCTGAGATTCCCTCATTGTGGCTATTTGGGCAATGCGAATCAAAGTCAACAAAGTGGATTGTAATTCTTGCAGTCACCGCTGAGTGGTAGTCTCGAGTGTTGGAAAAAAAAAACCCAACTTGTCCCGCATCCAAGCTGGGAAAAAACAGGCTGCCCTCGAGGACCAGTTCTCTAGTCTGACACTGACTTTCACTTTCCTCACTGCTAGCAGGATTACCACAAGCCCAACCTAGCCTGGGACCTGCCTCAGGCTAACACTCACAAGGACCCAAATTATGACTATGAAACCACTTTGTTTCTGGGATGTTCTAAACTCTGGGAATGGATTCTGTTGCTGATCGCTATTTAAAGAACACGGACTCCCACCAGAACTTGGCTTGATGGTCTTTCTAGTGCCTAACCTGATTCCCAATTCTGAATTAAGTGAATTGGCTGACTGTGTTTTGTTTTTAAAATGATGTTTTCACATCATGGTTGTTTCTGGAAATATTCCCCTTCTTCTTCTCTCAAAATCGACCCCTCCCTTGCAACAGAGAAAAACAGTTGAATGAAAACACCCAATGCAGTGACCATCTGATGATGCTCCCACCCTTCTTCCCCTGTACTCCACAGCTTCCTTACTGGGAGGAGGGAGGTTTCTTTTTATTTTATTTTATTTTATTTTAGCCGGTAAATGGGGTCAAGTGACTGGCCCAGGGTCACACAGCTAGTAAGTGTTATGTGTCTGAGGTCGGGTTTGAACTCAGGGCCTCCTGAATCCAGAGCCAGTGCTCTATCCACTGCGCCACCTAGTTGCTCCCGAGGTTTCTTTTTATTACCTATACTCCAAGACCACAATTGCTTTCTTAGTCTAGTAGTTTATATTGTAATCATTGTGTGTATTGGTTTTCCGATCCAGCTTACTTTATCCTGAATCAGTTCATTCAAACCTCATGTTTCTCTGAATTCCTCAGTCATCATTTCTTATAACAATAACATCGTGTTGCTATCATATCTTACGGTTTACTCAGTTTCTCTCCAATCTATGGAGTTTGTTTCCCATTCTTTGGATATTTTGATATATGCTGGACTTTAGTTTCTATCTTAGATTCCTTTGGCATTCATGCCTCCTCATGGAATAACATGGGTCAAAGACAATGAAAAGTGAAGTCCCTTTTTCTCACACAATTCCAAGTTGGCATCCAGGATGGTTGCTCCACCAAACCCACTGATTTCTATCAATCCCAGCTCTACCAACAGTGTATTGCTATATGGCTTACATTATTGCCTCTTTTCTACCAGCATTTCTATCAATTTTGCTTGCCCTTGAGGAGAGCAGTATAATGTGATGGAAGGAACTCTGATCATGGAGGCTGAGGACCTAGCTTTGAGTCTTGGTTCTGCCTTTCATTGGCTGTGTGACCCTGAGACAGTCACCTCCCCTCTCTGGGGCTCTGCTTCTTCCTTTGTAAATAGGGGGGTGGGGTCAGGTTGGACTAGGTGTTCTCTGAGGTCCTATCTAGTCCAACATTTCTGTGATCATGATTCTGTGAAATAGCGCTTCTAAATGGTAGTAAATGGGGAGGGAAGGAAGGAGCGACTTGCAGAGAGGGACTGGATGTCTCCCAATGTCCTAATGTGGTCATAACCTGCCCAAAGTCTTCTCGTTATCAGCACTAGATAGGTAGGCTTGGAGTGGGTGTGTGTGTGTGTGAGGAGGTCAGGAGGTTGGGAGAGCTGATAGTCGAGCCTTTCAAGATGAGCTAAATTCTAGTTAATAGGAACAATTCACATTTGGCTATACTCTGGACTTGATGAAATATTTAATGGCACCTGCTTCACAGCTACTTCCCCAGAGGACCCTGAGAGTTGGAGACACTTGCCCAGGGTTACGCAATCAGTTTGTGTCAGAGATAAGACTTCTTGATTCTGAAGTTAGCTCTCTATTCACTACTGCTCAGACTTTTTCCAGTGGTGTCTGACTCTGTGACCCCATTTGGGGTTTTCTTAGCAAAGATACTAGAGTGGTCTGCCACTTCCTTCTCCAGCTCATTTTACAGATGGGAAAACTGAGGCAAACAGGGTTAAGTGACTTACCCAGGGTCATACAGTTAGTAAGTGTCTGATTCTGGGAGATGAGTCTTCTTGACTCCAAGCTCAGTGCTCTATCCACTGCACCACCTAGCTGCCCTATTCTCTACCCACTATATCATACTATTTCTCGAGGTTTGGATTATGATCCCCATTTTCCATAGGGGGAAACTGAGGTCCAGGGAGATGAAATCCCTAGCTTCCTTCAAGGAATGTGGTATCTCCTACCAGAAGCCTTGGTGGTCAGTGACCTCCTCCTCTTCAGATTATCATGTAAATATCAATCTGTTCATTTGTTCCATTTCTCCTCCCTGCCCCTCCCCCCCGCCCCCAAGCATCTTTAAGGCAGGGATGGTTTTCCTTTCTTTGCCTTCGCCTGGTACACATTGGATGTTTAATCAGGATTTGTGGCTTGGCTCATCCCCAGTCACCCAACTGGGCAGTGGAACAGGTGAGACCCAAACCTCCTGACTCTTCCCGCAGTCTCCTTCCTCTGTACTGGGCTGGGCAAGAATCTAAACAGAAAAAAAGGAAAAAAAAAAACCCAGAGAAAACAGGGCACGTATTTGCCAAACTAGCTGGTCATCATTCCTTTGCAGGCAGGGGTCCAAGCACCCCCTCTTCTTTTGCAAAAGCTGTGCATGGTCTAGAGCTTGGCTCCATCCAAAATTGAGGAATATTCATTTGGCAGTGAAGACGAGGGGCTGCTCTGAGTGCAGGCTGGATTGGAGAGGCATACTGAGGGAGGCAGGGCCAGCATGGCCATCAGAGTATTGGAGCACTGGAGCAGCCAGGCTGCCTGTCTCTCCTAGCTGTCCAGAGTGTTTCCAGCTCCATGTAGAAGGAGGAGGCTGGAATGCCTGGTGAGCTTGAGCTTCTGCGGCCAGCTGGAGGATGGCTCCTGGGGAGGTGCCATCCCAGCAGCCGGCCAGCTTGGTCCAAGGCTCACTCTCTCACAACCACTGTGCCTCATCCCTTCTCAGCTGTAAGCATATGGTTATGATTTATCTCCTTTCCCTCTGCTTAGCAGTTCTCATTTCTGCCTTGTTCAGGCATCTCTCCGACCCTTGAGGGGGCCCTTGGAGCTGGGAGATGATGTGCCAAGCAGGAGGCCTGTTGCTTTTGTAAAAATTAGGAAAAAAATGTCCTCCCACTCCTCCCTCCTCCTTGCCTCCCCCTCGTTCCCCACCCTCCAGCAGTGAGGTAGGAAAAGTGAGAACAAGTGACATCATGGATGGGAGGGACCAGGAGCTCTTATTAAAGAAGAGAGCTAGCTCACAGACAGCGAGACAGGCTCAGCAGCTCAGCTCAGCTCAACTCAGCCCAGCCCAGCCCAGCCTGAACCAGCTGTTTCCTTCGCCACTGATGGCCAGTCTCAGCATGACCAACAGCAGCTCAGAGCTGCCAGGCTTCCGGTCCCTGGATGCATCTACTGTGCGTCTTCTGCAGCCTCTCTGGGACATGATCAGGGCCAGAGAGGGGCTGCTCCAGTCCCCCTTCTTCCCAGTCCTCTTCTCTGGCACTGCGTACGTGGCCTTCTGCCTACCTTTCATCGTCCTGGACTTCGTGAGCTACAGGGTCCCCGCCCTGAGGAAGTACAAGATTCATCCTCATTTCTACCCATCTGCAGGGCAGATTCTGCTCTGCTTGCTGCACACAGTCTATCAGCACGTGGTCTTCATCTTCCCTGTGACGGTCCTCCGCTGGCACTGGGGCCCCCAGAGCTGGCCGGCGGTGGCCCCGGGTCTCTGGGAGCTCCTCTACCATGTGACTGTGTGCCTCCTGCTCTTCGATGCTGAGTACTTTGTGTGGCATGTCCTGCACCACAAGGTCCCCTGGCTGTATCAGACCTTTCACAAGGTCCATCACAAGAACACATCCCCCTTTGCCTTGGCTACGCAGTACCTGAGTGTCTGGGAGCTCTCCTCACTGGGCTTCTTCGACTGTCTGAACCCCACGCTGCTCGGCTGCCACCCGCTGACCACCATGACCTTCAATCTGGTCAACATCTGGCTGTCTGTGGAAGACCACTGTGGCTATGACTTTCCCTGGTCCACACACCGGCTAGTGCCTTATGGCTGGTATGGCGGCGTGTCCCACCATGACCTGCACCACAGGAAGATAAACTGCAACTATGCCCCCATATTTCACCCACTGGGATAAGCTGTTGGGGACTCTGAGCTTGGGCTACTCTGCGGGAAATCCCCCAACCCCTGCCCCCTGGAACTGAGCCCTCCTTGGGGGTACAAGGTGAAAAAAAAGAGGAATTTATTTTAAGTGAAAGATTATTGTCTAGTTAGAAGCTATGAGAGATGGGATTTCATGTATTTTTACAGCCTGAGCATATTTATTTTGTACAAGAAGAATGCAAAGTTATATATATATATATATAATATGCATATATATAAAATACATAGAAATCTGTATGTAAATATCAGTGTCTGAGCCGAGCTCATGGTGTAGACTTGACCTTGAATGTCAGCCCTCTGAGGATCGGGATTCAGTACCTGGCACTGTTGCTGTGACAGCCTCGGCTGCTGTCTCTTCTTGGGGATTGCTCCACCAGGGCTGACACCCTGAGACTGTCTTGACGAATGAAATTGCTTGTGAGAAAGCATTTTCCCTGCTCTGCAATGTGTCCCTGAGCCAGGATAGCACGCCCCCCAGGATGGGCTTTGTACATTGTCTGTCTGACTCGTCTATTTATAATCTATGGAGCTCTTTCCTGCTGGACAGTGAAAAAGCCAAGAGGATTTTTCTATTTTTCCTTCCTTTGTACTGTAATCTGTATTTATACTGCACTACCCAATGTGATGTTTGTGTTTCTGATTTTTTTTTCAAAAAACAAAACCAAAACAGAACAAAACAAGTCCTGTGTTGTGTGTTTGGCATCTTGAGTTGGGGGCACTGAGTTTTGCCCCCCAGAGTTAGTCTGTTATTTATGGCCTGTGTGGATATGGGCAAGTATCTTCCCCCCTCTGCGCCTCAGTTTCTATCTCTGTAAAAGGAGGGGGCATTGGACTAGAAGATCTTTAGGAGCTCTTGTAGCTGACCAGATTCAATGCTCTGGTACTGTCAGCCCATAGAAGGGAGGGAAGGGGAGAAGAGTGGAGAGAGGATGCTGGTGAGTGAATCCGCTAAGCGACTGGACTGCCAGGACTGAGCTGGTGCTGGTGGAATGCCTGCCCACAGGGCAGGGTGGGACAAAAGGTCGGAGGGAAGCACTTTTGTTTTTTCTTTAAGTGGAGGGGAAAGAGGAAGGCTTTCTTGGGGGGAAGCTGGAGGTTTCTGCAGAGCACAAAAGGGGGCATGGAGCAGATGCCTTTGTCACCCCTGACACCTCTCGAGGGCTGCTCAGACGACTTCAGCATGAAGGGCAAGTGATTGGGTGGGCAGTGCAGCCCCGGAGCTCAGGGTCCCAGGAACTCTGCCATTAGCCAAGCCTTGCAAGAATTCTCTGGTATAAAACAGGGCTGCAGGAAAGAAAAGCCATGCCTTGTTTGACAGGACTGGTGGGTTTCTGAAAGCTCTTCATGAACTAAAAAAAAAATATCCATTGAGCCACATTTAAAATGCAATAAAGGATCTGTGTTTTAAAGAACTCAGGGTAGTATTGGGGAATGAGGACTGACTTTGAAGGCAGAGGAGATGGGCTCAGCTTGGGCAGTTCCCTTTGCTTCCTAAGGAGCGGAGGGCTCAAAGGACTGGAGGTTGAGGACCAGCAGAGACCTCAGAGGACCCTTGTCCACCCTCTTCATTTTAGGGATGGCACTGAGCCCCAGAAAGGCTCTGATTTACCCAGGGGCATCAGGTGGCAGGTAGCAGAGCTGGGATTCGAACCCAGATTCTCTAACTCCAAATCCATTATTCTTTGTGTTGTACCAAATGTGAAAACAAGAACAAACGGTCCGTGGAGCAACGATGCATGTCTGCCAAGAAAGGGGCAGAGACTATGTGAAACGCGTGCTGCAGAGTTTTGAGAAGCACGAGTCACCCATCTTTTTAGCTCCTTCTAGGTCAGAATTCAGTCATTTGGGCTATGGGACAATCTCCGAAGTGCCTTTCTTTTTGCAATCGTTTTATGAAATGGGAAATCATGTTTCTAATGCAAACATTCACCTCCTGTTTTAGCAGCCCTGTCATTGAGCTTTATATATCTGTCATTCTATCAAGTATCTACCTATCCTCTATCTGTCTTTCTATCTGTCTCTCTCTGTCCATCTGTTTATCTGTGTGTCAGTCTATCTATCCATCTATCTATTTGTCCATCTGTGTATGACATATCTATCTATCTATCTATCTATCTATCTATCTATCTATCTATCTATCAATCTCTGTCTATCTGTTCCATCCACCCAACCATCTATGCATCCATCCATCCATTCATCTATCCATCTATCCCTCTATCTAACTCTCTCTACATTTCTGAAAGCAACACGCTCAAGCAGAAAAGCTTCTAGTCAGAGTGCTAAGGTGAAGTGGTGAAATACGGGGCAAAAAAATGCTGGACCAGAATTCGGGAGATCTGGGTTCAACTTTTGTCTCTGCCACTAACTGGCTGAATGGCCTCAGAGAAATCACTTAAGCTCTCTGAAATTACATTTCTTCCTCTGTAAACAAAGGTGTTGGACTAAGGTGCCTTCTAGCTCTGTCATCATACGTCTGTAAATGTCATTACCTCATCTTGAGAGTTAGCATGACACAGTGGCCCTGGCAAACTCACTTCCCTTCTCTGGGACTCAGTTTCTTCATTTATGAAATGGCGGCGGGGGGAGGTGGGGGTTGGACTTGACGACCTCTGAGGTCCCTCCTATCTCTGAATCCCTTTATCTTCATTGAACAACAAATGTTTTCAGGGACATTAAAGAACGCTGGGACGATTTCTGTGAGGGCCCCACAGGTGGCCACGGCTTCTGCCCAAGAGACCTCTTCTCAAGTTCAAAGCCTGAAAAGCGCAGAGAAGGTTTTCAGTCCTGAGATCCTCAGCTTGGTCCTGGTGAGGCAGGCCAGAGTGTCTAGACTGATAGTGGACAGCTCAGCTAAGCGTGTGCCTCACTGGTCTCTGTGCTGACCCAGCTGGGATTCTGAGGACCATCCTGAGCATACCCTGAAGCAAAGGCCTGGGGGGCTGACAGGAATTTTCACTCTCCAATGCTCCAGGAAGATGGATGGCCTTTGTACAGACCTAGCCCTGTGTGCGTGGATTACCGTTCTGCATTGCAGAGGCAGGAGCTTAGGGGACAGTGTCAACTGTGAGGAAGACAAGGCAATGTGGAGAAGAATCAAAGTCAGCTGGAACGGGGAGGATGTGGCATATCTTGTGAGTGCTGGATTGCATGAGAATACGGAGAGGAAATGGAAGGACGAAGCAGGGAACAGAGCAACACTACGTGGGGGAGTGTGATGTGAGTGAATAAAGAGGTGATGGATGTTTTAGCTCAGCAACTTCAAAGGGCAGCCTGCAGAGACCTGGCATTCTGGGGGGGGGGGAGAGAACTGGGGCTTTGGGGGGGGTGAGAAGGATGAAAGACACTTCTAATGAAATGCTGCCATGGGAACAAGGGACTGCACGTGTTCTACGTGGCCCCAAAAGGCAGAACCAGGGCAAGGGAAGACAAGAAAAGGTACAGAGAGGTAGATTTCAGCTAGGCTTGAGGGACAAAGAAATTTCCTAACCCTTAGGGCTATGCTAGTTGGAAGCAGCGAAGTGGCTTAGCAGATAGAATGCTGGCCCTGCAATCAGGAAGTCCTGAGTTCAAATCCAGCCTCAGACATTTCCTAGCTGTGTGACCTTCATCAAGTCACTTCACTTCTCCTTCTCGGTTTCTTCAACTGGGGACAACGGGAATAATAATGGAACCTACCTCATTATATTTGCAAAGCATTTGGTACAGTGCCTGGCATATAGCAGATGCTTAATAAATGCTTCCTTCCTCCCATCCAACGCAAAAGTGGAATGGTAAGGGCTGCCTTGGAAGGAAGTGAGTTCCCTTTTACCAGAGGTCTTCACGCAATGGATGGATGAGCAGTTGCTGGTATTTTGTAGAGAGGATTCTTGTTTGGGCACAGGTTGGATGTGGGAAAAACTTTCTCAAGAAAGTGGCAGGAGCTACCAACTGAGGGGATGGATTTCCCAGCATTGGAGGACTTCAATCATAGGCTAGAAGACTATTCGATATAATGGAGGCTCCTTGAGGTCAGGGATGGTTTCATTTTTGTTTCTGGATTCTCAGTGTCTAGCCACATACGTGTATGTCTGTGTCTGGCATATAGGCACTTAACAGATGATTATTGATTGATTGATAGGGTTTCTTGTTCAGAATTGCATTGGACTAGATGGGCTCTGAGGTTCCTTCCAATAGAGATTCTGTGAATGAACTTGGGTGCCCAGCAAATATTCTATTGGAATGGGAATGCAAATGTCTCATCTTTGGTGCCACCAGCCAGTCTCTGAGAATCCTATGAACTAAAGTCGCTTTTCTTTGCTCGTAGATGTCATTTCCCTTTGCACGGGGCCTGTATTTCTCCATGCCCCCCATCATTACTGTGTCTGAATAGCATGAAATACTAGTCTGCTCTCCACCCATCTTCATGTCATGGTATCCCCAGAGTACCCGTTCTTTTCCCCCTTCTCCTTCTTAACTTTCCACCTCTAACTTTGGGAGCAGTAAGGCAATCAAGGATACCGTCCCTCAAAATGAGCCAGCTCCATCGTAGTGACTCCATTCACTACCGTCATGAATTCCTTGGCTCTTGGTTCCTATATATAATGTAATATTACATTAGACTGTAAGCTTCCTGAAGGCAGGGACTGTCTGTCTTTTGGAGTTTTGCCCCCCAAAGCCTGGCACATGGTGAAAATTTAATAATGCCTTTTTCCTTTATTCATGAATAGGTTTCTATAATATAGAATATATTCTAATATATACGTTCCTATAACAGGAAGTCAGACCAGATATCTGAAATAAAGTATTTTCATGAGTGATTTTCCTGTGGCTTTTCAAAGTGAAGATGCATCATGGGGTCAACCAGCCATTCAGAAGAGATTAATGGCAGGTTCACAGCTGGGATGCAGATGAAGCTGCAGACATATATGGGCAGGGTTAGTTAGGGTTCAGAAAAACAGACTCTCAAAAGCCAGTACTTCCCCCTCCCCCCCGCCCCAAGCAAAAGAGCTTCTGGGAAAATGGGGAAGGTCCCACTCATTGACTGTCTACATTTCTGATGGGAATCCTCTGTAGTTTAGGAGACCCCCACTACTGGATTTGCCCTGCTGTCTTCCATTACTCGGGCTTGCCATTCCTACATATGTCCTCTGCCTACCCCTCCACCCCTCCAATTCTGAGGTGACTATGTCATTGGTCAGGACCTCTGCCCCAATGGTTTCTTTGGGGAAAGGTGGGAAAGGCCAAAGGGAGACCCAGAGAGAGGTGAAGGCTAAGCCAGGTGGCTTCAAGGATTTTAGAGGTGTCCCAGTGCTGAAGAGAGATTAGATTTGTACTGTTTGGTCACAGAGGACAGGAACCAAGTGCAGGGCGGGCCAAGTTATAGGGAAGCAACTGTCACTTTCTACCAAAGTGGAAAGGGGGGACCTCAGGAGATCTGGGACTCCCCCCCCTCTCTTGAGCTTTTCAAATGAAAGCTGGAGGGACATGATTTGGGATGTTACAGAGAGGTCTTGCTCGCAATGTGGACCAGATGACAATAATTGCTAGCGCTTTGAGGTTTGTAGAAGCTATACAGCTGCCATCTCATTTGAGCCTTAAAACAATCTTTGGGAGGTAGGTACTATTATTATTACTCCCATTTTACAGATGAGGAAACTGAGGCTGAAAGGGTTTAACTGACTCACCTAGGGTCACACAGCTAGTAAGCATCTCAGACAAGATTCAAACGGTCTTCTTTTTTTTTCTTTTTTTCTTTTTTGGCTAGGCAATGGGATTAAGTGACTTGCCCAGGGTCACACAGCTAGTAAGTGTTATGTGTCCGAGGCCAAATTTGAACTCAGGTCCTCCTGAATCCAGGGCTGGTGCTCTATCCACTGCGCCACCTAGCTGCCCCACAAACGTAGGTCTTCTTGACTCTAAGGCTGGCATCCTGCCCTCTACAACACTTGGATGATGGCTTAGGTCCCTTCCAACTCTGAAATCCTATGATTCCCAGGGAAGCTTGGAGGTGGTCTGGTGACGAGATCTTCCTATTCCCTTGGGAATACTTCTTGGATTCCTAGATCCTCACGGAGAGGGAGCCCAGGTGACTGACACTCTCCTTGCAGCACATTCAGGTCTTCTGGGTCTTTAGTACAAACAAATAAAGCCTTCCCTTCATTCTGGCTGAGCTCCTGATCTATTATTGTCCTCTTTCTCCTCATTGCTGCCACACTTCCTAAAGAATTGCTGACCCAGAGCTGGAAGCCCCTTCAAGGACCATCTACAGGCAAAGAAACTGACACCAGGGCACTGAAGGGATTTGCCCAACGTCGCACAGATTATTGGAGTCAGAAGTGGGATTTGAACCCAGGTCCTCTGACAGTCTCATGCCTTCATGGCCTGCTCATCTCTCTCCTGCAGGCTGGTTTCTGATCTCACTCCCCACTGGTCTCCAACTGCCCTGGAATCTCCAGATGACCAAATTCAGTGTCCTCTCCTCTTGTCCCCTGGCTTCTTTCTTTCCGGCATTTGTCACAGCTACCTCCCTTTCCTTCTGGGAACTTTTCTCATCTCTGGGAATGTCTCACATCTCTTAGCTCTTGGGACATCCCTTGTACTCTAGCTCTTGGGAACATTTTGCTTCTCTTCCTCTGTCTCTTTGGCAGGCTGTGTTAATTCCTCTCACCCCGTAAATCTGGGCACTTAGGAAGGCCCAGGAGTTGGCCCTCTGGGTCCACTCTCTCCTCTTTCCCTTGTAGCCTCATCCACTTTCACTCATGTTATCTCTCCTTGGCTGTTTCCCAAATCCTCATCTCTCCTGAGCCTCCATCCCTGTATCCCCTATTGGAGAGCTCTGTGGCATCTCCCACTGACTCCTTGAATACAGCGAAAACTGGACTCATCATTCCCGTGCCTGCTCCCCCTCCAGGCTGCTCCATTTCTCCCTAGGGTGCCATCATGGCTGCTCAGGCTCAGAATCTGGGAGCCATCTCTGCCTTCTCTTCCTCCCTCTTGCCCAATTCTGGAGCAGTCTCTAAGTCCAGCTAAGTGCCTTCTGAACATCTGTCAGCCATAGTGACATGAAGAGGGCATGAACTGGGAGCCAGAGCTCCTGCATTCCACATCTGTGTTAGCCACTTCTTACTTGTATTCGGCTTTGGGTGAGTCCCGTCCAGCCTTCCTACCTGAAAAAGGAGAAGCTTGGACTTTCTGTTCTAGAATTTTCCTGGTAATGTCAACTCCTATTGTTCCATGGTCATTCTGAACAATCAGCCAACAAACATTTATTAAGCACCTGGCACTAGATACACAAGAACCAGGAACGCAACGATACCTGCTTGTAAGGGACTTCCATTCTCATGGAGGGGGTGGTGTAGCGAGGTGATGCAGAGGATAGAGTGCCAGACCTGGAGGCAGGAAGACTCAGCTTCCTGAGTTCAAATCCAGCCTCAGTTACTAGTTGTGTGACCCTGGGCAAGTTACTTAACCCTGTTTGCCTCAGTTTCCTTATTTGTAAAATGAACTGGAGAAGGAAATGGCAACTCCCTTCAGTGTCTTTGCCAAGAAAACCTCCAGTGGGGTCATGAAGAGTCTGAAACGACTGAACAACATTCTGTTGTGGGGGACAGACCGATATGTACCTCTCTGTGGCTACTGGATCAATTCAAAACAAATACAAAATAGGGAGGGAGGGAGGCAGGGAGGCATCAGCAATTTGGGGTGAGGGGCTTCCATTCTACTGCCAGGCCTCTAGAGCAAGCTCCATAGCCATCTCCTCTCACTTGAGTAATTACAACAGAACCTTTTAAAAAGTCTTTTTTTTAAACTTAAAAAAAATCAGTTGTCTTCTGTTTTTACATCACATTCATTACTGAATAGATTTCTCTGCCTTCCTCTACTTAGGTAACCTCCGCTTATAACAAAGAATACAGAAAAAGGATAACGAGGAAAAAGCACTTTAGCAAAACACACAAACAAAACCAAAACTCAACAGAGGTCAACAGACTCTAACAGTGTATGCAGTATTCCATATCCATGGTACCCCAACTCTGCTAAAAAGGGAAGGTTATGCATTTTCTCATTTCTTCTCTGGAGCCAAGCTTGCTCCTTATTATACAACATTCTTTTTTTCTTCCTTTCTCAAATACACAGGGAACTGGGCCAAATTTATAAAAATACAAACCATTCCCCAACTGATAAATAGTTAAAGTATATGAAGTTTTCAGAAAAAAGAAATCAAAGCTATAAACGGTCAAATGAAAAAAAATGCTCTAAATCACTAATAATTAGAGAAATGCAAATTAAAACAACTCTGAAGTACCACCTCATACCTATCAGATTGGCTAAGATGACAGAAAAGGAAAGAGATAAATGCAAGAGGGGATGTGGAAAAATAGGGACACTAATACATGGTTGGTACAGTTGTGAACTGATCTAACCCTTCTGGAGAACAATTTGAAACTATGTCCAAAGGGCTATAAAACTGCGCATACCCTTTGACTTAGCAATAGCACTACTAAGTCTGTATCCCAAAGAGATCATAAAAAGGGAAAAGGACCTACATGTACAAAAATATTTGTAGTAGCTCTTTTTGTGGTGGCAAAGAATTGGAAATTGAGGGGATGCCCATCAACTGGGGAATGGCTGAGCAAGTTGTGGTATGTGATTGTGATGGAATTATAGCTGTTTAGTTGTTTCAGTTGTGTCTGACTCTTTGGGACTCCATTTGGGGTTTTCTTGTCAAAGATATTGGAGTGGTTTGCCATTTCCTTCTCCAGCTCATTTTACAGATAAGGAAGTCCAGGGTCACAAAACAAGCAATAAGTGTCTGACACTGGATGTAAACTCATGAAGATTAGTCTTCCTGACTCCAGGCCCGGTACTCTATCCACTGTACCACCTGGCTCTCCCTGTGATGGAATACATTGTGCTATAAGAAATGATGAGAGGAATGGGTTCAAGAAAACTTTGAAAGACTAATATGAATTGATGCAAAGTGAAATAAGCAGAACCGGGTAAATATTGTACACTAACAACGATATTGCAAGCATGATGAACTGTGAAAGACTTAGCTACTTTGACCAGTACAATGATCCATGACAATTCTAAAGGACTGATGATGAAAAGTTTAATCTCCAGAGAGGGAATTGATGGATTCTGGGCGCAGATTGAAGCACATTGTTTTTCACTTTCTTTATTTTTCTTGCTTTTTAAAAAATACAGATAATGCTTGCTTTTGGCTTTAGATAGACACTATTTATCATTTTAAGAAAAGCTCCATTTATTCCTATGCTTTCTAGTGTTTTTTTTTTAAATAGTAATGGCTGTTTTTAAAACAAAAATCTTTTTCTGTATCTCTAGAGATAATCATTTGATTTTTGTTGTCTTTGTTATTGATATGGTCAATTATGCTTAAAGTTTTTCTAATATTGAAGCAGCCCTGCATTCCTGGTATAAATTCCATCTGCTCATAGTATATGTATGATATATGTGATATATTGCTGTAATCTCCTTGCAAGTATTTTATCTGAAATTTCTGCCTCAATATTCATTAGGGAAATTCAGTTTTAGTTTTCTTATTCTGTCATTGCTCTTCCTGGTTTAGGTATCAAAACTATAGTCATGTCATAGAAGGAATTTGGTAGGACTCTTCACCCATTTTTAAAAATAGTTTACATAGTATTAGAATTAATTGTTTTTGAAGTATCTGGTAGAATTCACTCATAAATCCATCTAGTCCTGGAGATTTTTCTTAGGGAGCTCATGTATGACTTGTTCAATTTCTTTTTTTCTAAGCTAGAGTTATTAAAATATTCTATTTCTTCTCTTAATCTGGGCAATTTATGTTGTTGTAAATATTCATCAGTTTGACTTAGATTGTCAGATTTACTGACGTATAATTGGGCAAAATAGCTCTTAATAAGTGCTATAATTTTATCTCTATTGGTGGTGAATTCATCTTTTTCATTTTTGATACTGGTAATTCAGTTTTCTTCTTTATTTTTTGAAAATCAAATTATCTATTTTATGTTTTCCCCCATTAAGCCAGCCTCTAGTTTTATTTATTACTTCAATTATTATTTTTTTTCAGAACCCGGGAGCCATCTTCAGTTTTATTCTTCTCTCTTTCAATTTTATTATTTCAAATTTATTATTCTGTCTTTTGACTTTCAGGATTTTTATTTTGGCATTGAATTGGGCATTTAAAATCTGTTCTTTTTCCATTTTTTTAGTTGCATGGTCAATTCATCGATCTACTATCTTTTTAAAAATTGATGTAAACATTTTGAGAGCTTCATTTCCCCCTAAATATTGCCTTGGCTGCACCCCACAAATTTTGTTATGTTGTGTCATTGTTGTTTCATCTATAATAGAATTATCTATTTCTAAAATTCATTTTCTGACTCACTCTTTCTTTAGGATTAGATTATTTAGTTTCCAATTAATTTTTATTCTATGCTTCCAAGGCCCTTTATTAAATGTAATTTTTATTGCATCATGGTCCTAAAAGGATATATTTAATATTTCTGCTTTTCTGCATTTGTTAGTGAGGTTTTTGTGCCCTAACACATGGGCAAATTTTGTGAGGGTGCTGTGTACAGTTGAGAAAGAGATATACCCTTTTCTATTCCTATTCAATTTTCTCCATAGGTCTATCATATCCAAGTTTTCTAAAATTCTATTCATCTCCTTAATTTCTTTCTTATTTATTTATGTTGAGATTTATCTAGTTCTGAGAATGGTAAATAGAGTTCCTCTACAATTTTACTATCTATTTCCTCATAACTCTTTTAACTTCTCCTTTAAGAATTTGGTTGCTATGTCACTTGTGTATATATGTCTAGTATTGATGTTACTTCATTGTCTGTGGAACCTTTGAGCAAGATGTAGTTTCCCTGATTATCTCTTTTAGTCAGAACTATTTTTGCTTTTTCTTCGTCTCAGATCATGATTGTTAGTCCTGACTTTTTTTTTTAAACTTCAGTTGAAGCACAATAAATTCTGCTCCAACCCTTTAACTGTGTTTTTCTATTTCAAGTGTGTTTCTTGTAAAAAACTTATTGTTGGATTCTGGTTTCTAATCCATTCTTCTATCAACTTCCATTTTATGAGTAATTCCATCCAATTTACATTCACACTTACGATTACTAGCTGTGTATTTCCCTCTCTTCTATTTTTTTTTCTGTTTATCCTTCTCTCTCTCTTTTTTTACCCTGTCTCTCTACAAAAGTCTATTTTGCTTCTGACCACTACCTCCCTTAATCCAACCTCCCCTTATCTCTTCCTCCCTCTTTCTTTTTTTTTTTTTTTTCATTTTCCTCCTACTTCCCTGTTTGGTAAAATAGATTTCTGTACCCAATTGAGTTTGTGTGTGTGTATATGTATGTATGTATGTCTGTACCTATGTATTTTTGGGTGTATATGTATATGTGTGTATAATATATGTATATAACATATTATAGAAGTATATTATGTATATCCTTCATTCCTTGGACCAGTAAAAAATACCTATGAAGCTCGATAAATGAGGTATGCCTGCATACCAGTAGAAACTTATACGTTTGCTGAGCTGGCTTTTGTTCATTTTGATGTGATTAGCGCTGGCTGCCCCCAAAGCCTATGGTCTAATGAGGAGGGAGAGGAGAGAGAAGTAAAACAGACTGCTAAATAATAATAACAATAATAACCACAACAATAATGGTAATAATAAGGCAGTACGATAAAACATGGAACCAGGAGCAATGACTAAGGCAACAACGATAAATAATGTAAGAATATATAATAAAACATAAAAATAACAGTTGTAAGGAAGTGCCACATCCTGCCACAAATCTACCTTAGGTCTTGTTTCTCTGATTCCCCAGCAGCCTTCCGGCACTGGTTCGGATGCTCAGTCCCTGAGATGTGAACATGAAGCTCACCTAGCCTCAGCTGCAAGGGAGGAGGAGAAGGGCACTCATGTGGGGGAGGAGGGGATGCATCCAGAGTCAGGAAGCCGCCTCTGACAGTCCCGAGCTGTGTGACCGCAGACAAGGACATGTCCCATTACTGCTGTGAGCCTCAGCTCTAGTTTTCTCCCAGGGTTGTCGTGAGCCTCAAAATGACCCAGTAAAAGTCAGCATGATGTAATGACCCTCCCAGGGCTCTGGACCAGACGAAAAGGCAATTGGGAAATATTTAATAAAATAAATGAAAAGATGACAAAACATAGATAAGGTTAATATGCGGTTTTCTAAATCAATATGAGGCCCCTGGGAGTCAGGAAGAGCTGGGCTCAAATCCTGCTTCAGGCACTTTTTAGCTGTGGGACATGAATGGAGAAGCCACAGTTTCACAGGAGGACCTCAGTTTCCCTTTCTGTAAAAAGAGGGTATTGGATTCAATGACCCTTAAAGTGCCCTCCAGACTGAATTCTATTATCCAACATAGAAGGCACTTGGCAAAGACAACAAGGTTTTGGAAATGTCAGCTGTTACTTTCCCCTCCCTCCTCCCTCTGCCAGTGGAATGCGAGCTCCTTGGGGGCAGGCTCTGTCTCAGATTTGTATCCCCAGCTCCTAGGACAGAGGCACAGAGTAGGGGGTGCTTCACAAATGCATGACGGATGAATGAGTGAGCGGAGAAGGGAGGCCGGAGCTGGAGTAGCTGCTGGAGACAAGGTCACTCGCTATTCTGCTGGCCAGGAGAGGGGCAGAGAGGGCCTGATGGGCAGCTGAGCCACTCCTGGACCGCTTCGGCTTCAGCTGTGAGCTAAGCGGAGAGTGGACAGAGGCAGGTGAACGTGCTGCCTTCTGCCTTAGAGAGACAGTTGGTTCAAACTCCATCTCTTTACAGAGGGGAAGATGAGGCCCCCAGAAAGGAAGGCTTTGCTTTGCTACGTGAGGGCTAAGAGGGCTCTTTCCTGGTTTCTGATCCTGTTACTTTCTAGGGCACCAATGGCTTCGTTCACACAGCCTAAGTGTCATCCTTGACTCCTTATTGAAAATAATCATAGCTACCATTTGTATAGGTCGTTCACTGGCTGGACCCCGTTTCTGCCTTTAGCACACATGTGTCAGCCCCACAAACAAGCAAGCAGCAGCAATAACAACGCTAACGCTTGGCTTTTTTCCCCTTAATAGTATTTTTTTCCCAGTTACATGTAAAGATAGTTTTCAATATTCATTTTTGCAAAATTTTGAGTTCTAAATTCCTATGTGGCAGGCACTGTGCTAAGCACTTTACACGCATTATCTCATTCTATGCTCACAACAACTCTGGTTGGTGAATGCTATTATCATCCCCATTTTACAGATAAGGAAATTAAGGCAAGACAGAGGTTAAATGATTTGTCCAGGGTCACACAGCTAGTGAATTGAGGCCAGTGTGAAGATACAGTGGGAACATCTGTAAAGTGCCTCGCAAACATTGAAGTGCCACAGACGTACTAGCCCTTCTTACAGAAGAAGGCTTTACTGTTGGGAACAGGGGCAAAAGAAGCTCTTTTGTGGCCAGGCATGCCAAGTACTGGAGAGTCTGGAGACCCGGCTGGCCTTTGCTGCATGGCTGTGTTTGCATCCCACGGAGTTACACATGTGGCGTGGACAGTCCGGTGGTAGTCTGCGCTAGGAATTGCCGGAGGTGTTCAGGTACAGCAGATGGCCCCAAGCAGGCCGGTGGCGATGCCATGTCATTAAAGGCAGTAATGGATACATCTTTGATGGCACTTTCTCGGTCCTCCTCTATGTCAGCAGTCATGGAATTCTGGTAGTCAGAGGCCTTAGGACCCTGACATCGTGGCCCCGAGGCGTGGGCTGATGCTAACGGATTACTACACAAGCTGCCTCCCTGTTTTCTAGTTTCTGTCTCTATGATGATCTTCATTTTCCTAATGATTCTGTGAAGATACAGCGAGGTCTTGAAGAATTGTGCAGGGTAGATAAAGGAAGTCCTCTGGCACCTAGCACAGCGTTCTGCACACAGGAAGTGCTCAGTACGTGTTTGTTGCATTGCTTTGGGTGGGGGTAAGCCGGTACTCATTATGAGGGCAAATTAGGAATTTTTACACGCTCAAGTTTACAGGCTAAGAACCAACCTTGCTGACTAGATTTTTCACAACCAGCTCGCCCAGTCAAGAGGCCAGTTAGTGGTAGAGAATGGCGACCCAGAATTGCTGGGGGGCAGAGAGAAGACTTAGAGTCAGTCTCTTCATCTACATGGCTCTCGTTATTACCGGATCTCCTCGACTTCCACGTTTTGCTTAGGGAGATTATTTCAGTCTTTAACGCCCCTCCTTCCTGGAGAAACAGAGTACTCTTCCCTCAAGCAGTCAGTCAGTCAGTCAATCACTTACTATGTGCTAAATGAGATAGGTGTTAGGCATAAAAAGAGAGAAATGAGTCCCTGACCTCAAGAAGCTTGCATTCTTCTCTCCAGCTTGCCACCTGCCCTGCTGTTGCATTCCTAGGATTTCCAGACCTTTCTTGCCACCCATACCCTGAACTTTCTTATATGTGTTGTTTCCTTTAATTAGAATCTGAGTTCCTTGAGAGGAGAGACTGCATTGTTTTCTGTTATTTATATCCCCAGCACACAGCACGATGCTCAGCACATAGCAAGCATTGGATGAATGCTTTTTAAAGAAATCATTAATTCATTTATTTCATCTCTGTGTCCTGGAAAGAATGATGGATTGGGCGTCAAGATGTCTGGGGTCGAGTCCTGGCCCTGATACTCATGCTGTGACCCTGGGCAAGTCACTTCCTCTCTGGTCCTAGTAAAGCTTGGGCTATATTCCGGGGCTATGACAAGGAAGGCACGTTGTGTGTCACCAAAAGCTCAGAGCTGACAGGGATGTCAATGGCCTCTGTCCCATCCACACCTGAAGAAGAATCCCTGCGTCCACACTCCTGAGCAGAGGCCACCTGGTCTTGTCCTCGAAGACCTCCAGTGACGGGCAGCTCGCCCCTTCCTAGGGCAGCCCAGACCACTTTGGGACAGATCTAATTGTGAGGAAGTTTGCCTAGACATCCTGCCTAAATCTGCCTCTCTGTAACTCTCCCTCTTGACCCTGCTTCTGCTGTCCAGGGCAGGTATCATCTCTGTCCTTCCCAACACTTGAGGCCAGTGATCATGTCTCCCAGAGTCTTCTTCCTCCAGTCAGCTCCTTCAGCCCACCCTCTGATGGTGTGACCACAAAAGGACCACATGCATGTAGCTACTGACTATCCTCTTCTGAGCCCTGCACTCTTGCTTCCCTCCTCCAAAACTTCTTTTAGATTCAGGACTCAGGTGGTCTAGCTACAATTGGCAGTCCTGTGGTGCTCTAGGAAACCTATCCCACGCAGATTCATTCACTTTTCCTTAAATTGTCCTCTTAAACGTTCCTGTTCTCTATAGAGACTAGGTGTTCCCTGAAGATACCATCTCCTCCCCTAGCCTCCTAGGGATCCACTTGAGGGGTGAGTAATGAGGGAGAGTTAAAGGCTGAAAAGAACTGTCTCTTCCATATCTCAGCCCCAAGAAATGTTTATGCAAAATAGCTCCTTTAGCCTGGGGACCTGGAGTAGGAGGCGAGTCTGATATCTGAACCAGAAGGAGCAGGAGGCACCCAAGAGGGCAGGGAGGAAGCGCTTCAGACAAAGGAATTCTTCCTTGGTTGGCCTGGATGCAGCGGCAGAGCCGGTGAAAGGGGGAGAGGAGCGAACCTGGAGTTTGGGGGCCTGGCTTCAGCCCCCAGCTCTGCCCCTGCCTGGGGGGCTGGGCAGCTTTAGGGCAGCCACTTTCCCTTTCTCTGTAAGCCTGGGGGAAGGGGGCAGACCAGAGTTTCCAGTACACAATCCAGGATTAAAGGGGATTGGGAGGGGAGGTGGAGCTGGAAAGTTTTGTTTAGAGTTTGGGAGAGTCGGTCAGGACTGTCTCAAAGCCAAGGCTGGGACCTGCCCTGAGTAGGAGATGGATGATTCCAGTTAGGACCTGAGGTTCAAACCCTACTTGTATGACCTAGAACTGGTGTCTCTGCAGCTGTAAAATGAGCTGGCCTCTAAGTTACCCCACACCTGGATCTAGGGCTCTGATCCTACCTGCGTAGCTGTTCTGAGACAATTCTAATGGTCTGTCACTAAGTTCTATTCCCTTTATACTTTGAGGTTAACATAGGAAATCAGGGAGTTGCATTCCTCAAGGTAAATCTGCAAGAGACAGCAGGAACTGCATCCCCAGCCCTTAGCAGTGTCTTACTGCTGGCAAGTGTTTTCCCGGGCCTCACACACAGTAGGTGCTTAATAAATGCTGGATGAATGGAGTGTTTACTCCCAAGCCCCTGAGTGCTGCTGGTGGCCAAGGCCAGCCAGAGCTGACCACCTCGGAGGGCCTGTGCATTCAGATGAAAGCCTCACTCCAGGCCACCTGGGACTCCTTCCCCTTGCCAGCCTCCTTGGTAAACGTCTCCCGTGTCACTTAGATCGATTCTTGCCAGTAAACGAGGGCAGGATCCCTAACCCTGAGTCAGCCCCAGCCTCTTCCATATCACAGTTACTTGCAGAGTCCAGAGCGAGCTCCCATAAGAGGGCCATCCTGGACCACCCCCAATTCATCTGGATGAACTCCAAAGGTGCTGACCACATCCAGGCAGTCCTGGCATTTGTTCCTGGCGGCTGTGCTCCTCTCTCATTCTGGCACTCCTTTTCTGCACCTTTTCCTCTTGTTTTAGCCCCTGAAACTTTCTTCCCTCCTCTCCCCGTCTGCACTTACAGCTGGTGCATTCTTGATTCCGTACGGCCGGAGTCCCTCATCTATGCTCCGTCCCCCCTCGAGATATCCCAGTCTAAATCTGTCTTCTGCTCTTCCCCGCCATTTCTGGGAAGAGGGGCCTCTTCTTCCGAAAGCTGGCTCCTCTGCGTGCACTGTTGATCCTCTTGCTTCCCGAGAGACCAAAGAAGTCTTTTTTGGGATCCTGTGTCTGCTCTCCAGGGTGGCAGCTATGCCTGCTAGCTTTGTGTCAGCTGCAAATCTGACATCAAAGTCCCTGATATTGTCTAAGGGACAAGCAAAGATCCCTGTGGCACTCCACTAAAGACCTCTTTTTAAGGTGATATTGGGCTGTTAATAATTACTTTTAAAAATTTTTAAAAAAAATTATTTTATTCTGACCTTAAGAAATAAAACAATCATTTCCATAACATAGTAGAATAGAAAAAAAAGATTGTGCATGACACCGCAATTCTATTATGTACAACTTGCTATTCTTTTAAAATATATAATAATGTTATCATGTAGCTTTCTTTTTCCCCCTTTTTCCTTCTCTCCTCTCCCTCCACCCTACAGGTGGCTACTGTTAGACACAAATATGTGTATACATGTAAAACCATTCTATACACACTTCTATTTATCAGTTCCAAAAAAATTACATTTTTTCAAAAACTTATTTTGCTAAATTAGAAAAAACAATAATAAAGTTCATTTAGAAGAACAAAAAAAGTCAAGAATATTGGAGGAACTAATGAAAAAATGCAAAGGAAGGAGATCTGGCAGTACCAGATCTTTTAAACTATGTGATAAGGCTGTAATAATTCCTTCCTGAGTTCATTCAAATGGTGCTGACTAGCCCTCATCTTTCTATCTTGTCCACGAGAATAACTAGTGATACTGATCAGAACTTTGGCCAAATAGAATACTATTAAGATGAAATTTAATAGGAATAGAGAGGGGACTCACTGTTGAGTTCATGCAGTAAGCTTTCATATTCAGGATGTGAGAGGCATATCTAGATGGGAATCTATTTGTCTGAACAGAGTGATATGGAAGCCAAGAAAACAACTGCATTCTTCGCAATACTGAGAGAGGCACGGTGTCCACGATTGATGGGGCGATAGCCTGTCAGACATCTGGGATGTCACGTTTATTTCTGGTGCCACATGGAGAGTGATAAGCTGGAGAGGAGGGTGATGAAGACGATGTTGGTCCTTGAGATGGTGCCATGGGGGAAGCTGGAGATGCTTAGCGTGGAGAAGAGAAGAGTGCAGGTGGCCATGGTGGCTGCCTGCGGCAGTAGAAGGGCGCCATGTAAGCCAGGGACAGACCTGTTCTGTTAGGGCCCAGAAGGCAGAACCAGGAGCAAAGGGGAGAAGTTGCAGAGGGGTAGACTGAGGCTGGGGGGCAGGAAGCACTTTCCCATGATGAGAACTGCCCCTAGGTGGGATGGCCTGTCTCCAGAGGAGGTCGGTTTTCTGCTTGGGTGAAAAACAGGAGAGGAAAACCTAACTTTTCCAAAAAACTTCCACCAATACCTGCAGAATTTCTGCTTTCTTTGGTATTGGAAATCCTTCCATGAATATTAACTGTGTGAGGTTAGGCAAGCCAAGGCTTCTTTGGGCCTCGTTTTCCCCTTCTGTAAAGGGTAGGGACTGAACTAGACGATCTTTGAGATGCCTTCCCACTCTGGAGCTAAGATTCTATGGTCTAGGACCAGAGAAATGGTTCATATGGAACCTGCTGTGCCAGGAGCTGTAGCAGGTGATTGACATGCCATGACGAAAGAGCACCTACCCTCAAGAAGTTTCTGTTCTATAGGGGTGAAACGACATGTTAACATAGCTAAGTAAATACAAAATATATACACATTGATTTTTTTGGGGGGCGATTGGAGCTGAATAAGGCTCATGAAGAAGGAATCTGGGCCTTAGAGGAACCCAGGCATTCTGAGCAGCAAAGGTAAGGAAAGAGTGTATTCCAGACGTATGGGAACAGCCTAGGCAAAAGTGCGGAGGTGACATCTTGTAGACCCTGAAGAATAGGTAGTTCAGTTGGGCTGGGCCATGGGGTACGTGAAGCCATGTGCAGTAGCTGTATAAAGGTGGCCTGCAGCCATGCTGGGAAGGGCTTTGAATGCCATGCAGAGGTGTTTGTACTTCATTCTAGTAGCAATAGGGCAGTATGGCGGCCACCCATTGACTTCCCAAACTGGATATCCTGGGAACATCTTAAAGTCAGTGTGTCCAAGACTGAACTCACTCTCTTTCCACCTAAGCCCTCACCCTCTTCCAAACCCCATGCTGCCAGTGAGGGCACCACCATCCTGCTCGCAGCTGAGGAGACGTCCCTGATTCCTCCCTCTCTCACCCTCATCCAATCCATCGCAAACAGTCAGCCCATTTTCCCTGTATGGCACCCTCTTGAATATGCCCCTTTCCTTGTCTGACACTCCCCACCATCATGCCCTCCACCCTGCTGGGTCAGATCCTCATCACCTCCCAGCTGGACCACTGCAGCAGCTGCTGGGGAGTCTGCTTGCATCAGTCTCTCCTCACCCCAGGCCACCCTCCACTCAGTAACCAAAGTGATCTTCCTTGAGCACAGGTCCGGCTGCGTCACACAGCAGACGCAGGCATGGCCACGCTGCACAGCAGGCACAGACATGGCCACGCCGCACAGCAGACACAGACATGGCCACGTCGCACAGCAGACACAGGTTTGGTTACATCACACAGTGGATACAGATCTTGGCTCGACTTAAAGAAAATCCTCCTGGAGCTGCCAAACATATAATAGTCTTCCACAGGAGATAGCGGCTCCCTCTCCTTGGCCGTCTTTGGGCAGAGCCTTACTCATCTGTCTGGTCTGTGGCCAAGGGCTCATGGAATCATCAATTCAGAGCTGGAAGGACCTCAGAGGACACGAGTCCCTTGTTTTACATGTGGGAAAATTGAGGACTAGTGACTTGTCCAAGACCACACTGTGAGAATTTGAACCCAGATCCTCTGACTGCATTCAAGATTCTTTTTGTTCTACCACAGAATTCCGACTGGTAGGATCAGAGACCTAGAGTTGGAAGGATCTTCAGAGGCCACCTAGTTCATACTTATTTTACAGATGAGGAAACTGAGACCCAGGGCAATTAGGTGAGTTCTTTGAGGTCACTCACCCAGTGTAGGTTGGATTAGACTTGAGCGAGTGAGTGAGTGTGTCCGTCCCCCCTTCCAGGCCTCTTGGGCCTTACTCCTTCCCCTCCAGCCCCACCCCCATACTTTTAGATTTGGTGACATCAGCTTCCTAGACAGTCTCATCTCCTCCCTCTGGGCGGTGCCCCCTGCCTGGAATGCTCTCCCTCCTCCACCTCTTGGCTTCCCCAACTTCCTACAAGAGCTGCTAAAATCCCATCTTCCAGTGGAAGCCTTCTTTGATTCCCATAAGTTCTAGCCCCTTCCCTCTGCTAATGATTTCCAATCCATCCTGTCTAGGGTTCATTTGCATATAATCATTTGCATGTTCTCTCCCCCATTGGATTGTAAGCGCCTTGAGGGCAGGCACTGCCTTTTCCCTTTCCTTGTAGCCAGAGGGCTTAGCACGAGGCCTGGCACGTAGTGGGCACCTAATAAATGTTTGTTGACTGACTGACGCTTCTCACCAGTCCTCCTTCTTGGCTAGGATCCCCCGGCTCCTTGGGGGCAGCTAGGTGGTATAAGACTGGTAGGTAGGGCTTGGAATCAGGAGGACCTGAATTCGGATCCTACCTCAGACACTTGCTAGCTGTGTGACCCTGGCCAAGTCACTTAACCATACTGTTTTGGTGTTCTCATCTACAAAATGGGCCTCTACCCTGGGAGCTGTTGAGAGAATCAAATGGGATAACACACGTAAAACAGTTTGCAAACTTGAAAGTGATGTAGAATGCTAGAGAGAAATCTTATTGGAGGACAAGGTCGGGCTTAGATGTTGTTGTGTTTGTTCTTCTTTCTCGAAGAGGACCATGACATATGGGAGATGAAGACATGACTTGTAGCTGACTTTGCTTTGAACGAGGCAGGGCTGTGCAAGGTCACCAGCCTCACTTCCTCCTCCAGAGCCATCTGGGTCCAGATATTCATCAGGATGACAGGAGATGGCCCAGGCTGCAGTGGGAGACCCTGGCCCTTTTAAGCTAAGTCTTTTCAAGTTCTCACTTTGAGTGAGGCAACACCCATTCGGTGAATAGGCCACGCAGCTACCAGGGTGCAAAATGCCTTTTCTTTCCTCCTAGATAGCCTATGTCCATTCTTCTTGGATGAACCCAACTGTTTGTTCATTCAACAAGCATCAGCTAAGCGCCTCCCCTGTATCAGGCACTGTGCCAGGCGTAGGAGATACAAAGACAACATCGAAGCAGTCCCTGCCCACAGGGAGACTACCTTCTGTTGGGCAGAAATGACATATATCCAGCTAAGGACGCATGAAAAATCGACATAGCAATTTTAGTGAAAGGGGCATCAATAACTGGGGGAGGGGGGTCAGGAGGGGCTTCCCCTGCAGGAGGCCCATGAACTGGGCCTCGAAGGAAGCTTGGGATCCTGGTGACCCCCAAGCCTCCTCTCTCTAGACACAGGACAGGAGGGAACCAGGAACTTTACCCCAGACAGCTACATGTGATCCCTCTTCCTGGCCTCCCAGACAAATACGGGCATCATCATTGCCCCATGGAGCCACTGTCTAGCCAAGAGCTGAGTGGGGTGACAGGATGAAGATTCAGACTCTTGCCTTTGCCCCTCCCAATGCTAGGACAGAGTCTGTGGGGCCATCTGCCCTCTCCAGCCCAGCCAGATGACTGCGGCTGGCTCTGGGTCAACCACCCTGCGTGTCTGGAGCCTGCTAGCTTTGGGCCAACGGCATCTGCTGCAGATGACTGTCTTGGAACCCCTGCAGACCCCTGGTGGGGGAGGACTTGGGCTGTGGGTTGGGAGGAAAGGCCCTGGTTGGTCTCCATGACATTCTTGCTGAAGCTCCCTGGGAGGTGGCATTTGGATGTGCTGCTATGGTTACATGGTGGCAGCTACAGCCATGACTAGGGCTTAGGGAATGACCCCTGAGACCACAGCTTGGAGCTGCCTGCAGGCTCTCCTCTGGATCCTATCACCCGGACTACAGGCCTGCAATGACCTGACTTCTCTCCTTTGGAGGTCCCTGTCTTCCATTCCTTCAGTGACTACCTCGGTCAACATTCAGTGTGCCTCACGCACAGACACACATATGGCTTTGCCTCAAAGGATCCCTGATTGTCCCTGAGGCCCTCCTCCACCGGGTAGAGCTGTAACCAGGGTGGAGCAACCAGGACACTGCCTCTGGGTGCTGAAATGTAAGGGGTACTGGTAGAGCTTACCACCAGTTATCACGAATACTCAGCTAGATCTCTGATCTCATTGGGCTGGATGTCCACTCCGCTGGGGCAGGTCACAGCCCCTTTACGGTAGTTCATTTTGTGGGACTCTTGGCTTTATAGCAAGAATAATTTCTCAGGAGAGGGAGCTGCTCTCAGGTGGTTTTCTGTTTCTTGGGGGCCTCATCTCACTTCCTCCCTGCTTGTGGCAGCCTGCCTGGGAGTACTACAGTGCCCCGTCCACCTGGTCTGACCAGGGCAGAGGACACCAGAGCCATCACCCCTCTCTTGCTGGGTATCATGCTTCTCCGAAGTAACCAAAGATGGAGTCGGTTTTGTTGCTGGCTACGTGGCACTGTTGATGCTGACTGAACTTGGCGTCCACGGGAAACCCCAAGATCTTTCCCCTGGGGCCTGTTGTCTAGGCCTGCTTCCCTTATTCCTCTTCCATCTTTTTCTTGTGAAGTCGATCCCCATTTGGTATTAATTGTCTACATTGGTTTTCTCCTGAGGAGGATGCTGGCTGTGGATGCGCATGCCCACAGAAGGGAGACAAGCTCTCTTCTCTCCTCCAGCCACCGGGCCCCCCTAGACCATGAACTCCAGCAGTCGAGGGGCGGGGCCTTCCTCAGACTTCCTTTCTGTGCCCCTGGGCCAAGAGTGTAGGCGTTTGGGTCTAGACCTGGGAAGGTCCTCAGGGTTCTCTCCTCCAACCCTCACACACTTTGCAGCTGAGTGGCGACTTGCCCAGGGAGTGAACACCAGGGTCAGGATTCGAATCCAGGTCCTCTAACTTCTGAGCCAGCATTCTGCCTGCCACACCATGCCTTTCCTCTGTGGAGGCTCTTAGCAGATGTTCATTGCCCTTGAGTCCCCTTCTGGGCTGGCCGGCCTTTGGGAAATCCCAAAGCTCTTTGAGAGACCCCAAACTTTTGCCTGAAACAAAGATCCCTCTTTTTAACAGCAACGTTCTCTCAGGGAGGACATCGTAGCGTCCGAAGAGCAGAGGGGAGGATGACCCAAGGAGCAGCAGACACAGGTAGGGCCTGGGGGTCTGCCGCATGTGGTGTGAAGGGCGGTACCCAAGAATGACGGGAGATGAGAGCAAGGAAGCATTGATGGATGGGTGGGGGGCTTCACTGGGCTCCTCAGCATGTTTGTTGGAATCCCTCTCTCCTAAATGCAAATGCATTGGAGGCCTTAGAGAGCATTAATCACTAGCATTTATGTGGTTTACATATATTACCTCATTTGAGCCTCACAACAACCTTGTGAGGCGTGAGCTATCATCCCCATTTTACAGGTGAGGAAACTGAGGCACAGAGCCATTAAGTGACTTGCCCAGGGTCACCCCGCTTGTAAGTGTCTAATGGTAGGATTTGAACCCAAGCCTTTCTGACTACAAGCCCAGTGCCCTATGTACTACCCACCCCTCTCCCCCCTCCACAGGATCACAGTATTTTGAGTTGGAAGTGTGCCAGGATATATCATTTGCAGGTGAGGAAACTGAAGGCCTGGCAGGGAGTAGCTTGGCCCAAGGCTACACCTGGTGAGACCAAGGTTCACCTCACACTCGGGGGCCATAGAATGTTGCCTACCCTTCCTGGACCACAGCCCCCCAAAGCTGTGTGTCTCTGCCCAGAGGGACTGAAAGGCTCCTAATGCTTGCCAAGAAACACCTGGCAGTGAGCCCCCTCCTGCCACCTCTGCTTCCTGGTGTGCATCCACCCAGGCAGTTACTCTGGTTGGGGACAAGTCTTTGCAGTGTGAGGGACGTGCTGGTGGAAGGGTGGGTGGAAGGGCTGCCCCTCCCCCCAACCTGTGCACACGGCTGAGGAATACCGGCCTCTCTCATCACCTGCCAGGGCCAAGAGAAGGGCAGAGAGCTCATCTTACTTAGCTGTGGTGGGACTGGGCCTCACAAGGCCACAGACTCAGGCTCCAGTTGTCTTCAGGCTTGAGGGTCCAGAGGGTCAGAGAAGGCAATGCTGGGCTGGGGGAGGGGCAGAAGGTGCCCTCCCCTGAACCTCCTGTGTGTCAGCCATGGTGTGCGAAAGAGCAAGGAGGAAAACGCAGACCTAGCCATCCCTGAGAATCAGCTAGTGTAGACTGAGTCAGAGACTACCCCCAGAGCAGGAGGAGGTCTCTCTCCCCGTCACAACTGTTGCTTTTCTGTTTCTGGACGAGGAAGCCTACTTGAGGGGCTCCAAGAGGGGGCCCACTCTCTGGAGAGCTGGGCTCTCTGGACTGAGCTGGTTTGGGAGATGCAGTGTTCTGCGTAAACCCGCCGAGATCCTCAGATGTTTGAGATGGAAGGGACTATAGCGGTCCCCCAGCCTCATGCCCTTATTTGACAGATGATAAAATTGAGGCCCAGAAAATGGCAGTCCTAGAGAGGGCTGGGGTCAGAAGGGGTCTCAAAACTGATGGATTCTGGCTCCCTCATATTTCAGAGGAGGAAAGTGGGGCCTGACAGGGGAGCGGCTCAGAGGGCAGCTGTGTGAGGACTGTGGAGCAGGGTTAGCCTTGCCCTTCCTAATCCTTCTGGAGCGTAACGAACGACTTCAGGTCATGAGCTCCCCGTCCCTGGAGATCTGGAAGCAGAGACTGGGTGGCCATTGTTGAAAAGGTTGCAGAGAGTGACTGATCGAGTGATTGATCGGCAGAGTGGATCCTTGGTCAGGGATGGGTTTGTTTCCAGGTGATGAGAGAGGGCAGTGTTCCTCAGCTGTGTGTACAGGTTCGGGGGAGGGGCAGCCCTTCCACCAGCACGTCCCTCACGCTGCAAAGACTTGTTCCCAGCAGGAGTAACTAACTGTCTGGGTGGACGCACACCAGGAAGCAGAGGTGGCAGGAGGGGGCTCACTGCCAGGTGTTTCTTGGGAAGGTTTCCGAGGTCCATCCCAAACCCAGAGTATGTCTTTTGCCTTAATTTGTATTTCCAAGCTTGGCACAGTGCCTTGCTGTAGTAAAGACTTAATTAATGCTTATTCGCTAGCTGACTGATTTTCTTATCAAATCACTTTGAATAAACATTTTCTCAAATGTCAAAAGCCTGTTGTCAGTCTTGGTCAGATTTCCCGAGTGAAGCAGATTCATGGTGGAAAGAGCTCCAAGACCTCAGGACAGCTGGCTTCTAGTTTTGGCCCTGTCGCCAATCCGGAGCTGTGTGCCTTTGGGCAAGACACTGGTGGTGGCTTGTCATGGGCGGCACAGTTGAGTGACTTTCTCCAGTTTCATTTACCATCACATGAGTAAGAGGGGAAGATGATGAAAAAGAAATTCTCCCTTCTCCCAGGCGGCTCACAGTCTATCAGAGTCAGGTGGTGGGGAGAGACAACACAAATGTATATAAGTATATCCAAGAGATATACTAAATAAAGACCAGGTAGTGTGTGTGTGTGTGTGTGTGTGTGTGTGTGTGTGTGTGTGTGTGTGTGTGTGTAGAATACCACCACCTGGGGACGGGGGATTAGAAAGTCTTTCTGTGGATGGTGATACTTGAATTGAGATCTGAAAGAAACAAGATATTCTAAGAGGTGGAGATGAGGTGGGTGTTCTGCTCTAGGCAAAGGTGTAGAGATGGGTTATTCTGTGTGTGAACAGCAGACCTCCAGCTTGGTAGAATTGTAATGTGGAAGGAGTGGTGGACAGGTAAAGGGAAGCCAGATTGTAAAGGGCTTGGATCAGTAAAGGAGCTGATCCAAGAGGCAAACAAGGAGACACTGCAGTTTATTAACTGGGGCAGTGACATGGTAAGATCTAGGCTTTGGGAAAATCAAGCCGCTTTGGTGGAGGAGGGTGAGGAGCATGCCAGTAGGATACAAGCTTCTCCAGGGCTTTTGTCTGTGTATGTCCAACACCTAGCACTATGCCTGGCACATAGTAGGTGCTTTGTTGTTATTGTTCAGTCATATCTGACTCTTTGTGACCCCATTTGGGGCTTTCTTGGCAAAGTTACTGGAGCAGTTTGCCATTTCCTTCTCCAGCTCATTTTACAAATGAGGAAACTGAGGCAAACAGGGTGAAGTGATTTGCCCAGGGTCACATAGCTAGTAAGTATCTGGGGTCACATTTGAACTCAGATCTTCACTGGTTCCAGGCCTGGTGCTCTGTCCACTGCACCACCCAGCTACCCACGGTGTAGGTGCTTAACGAATATCTGATCGGGAGAACAGTCATCACTGTACTAGTTAGCAGTGGCCAACAGTCCAAAGAGCTAACATGATCTGGGCTGGGCATAAGTCCCACTTCAAGCATTTACTAGCTGTGTGATCCTGGACAAGTCTCTCTGAGCCTCAGTTTCCTCATCTGCAAAGTAGGGATAGTAATGCCTGGAATATGTAAGTCAGAATCTCATGAAAACCCATCAGTAAAGCCTGGGATCTCCTTATCTATTCCAGCTGTTGTAGGGCAGAGGATGTCTTTGCTTCATTGGGAGAAGAGTCATAGGGATGATTCTAGGCTGAAAAGCATCCCACACCAGGTCATACATTCATCACACATGAACTAAAAAGAATGGAGGGGCTGTTTTTTCTCCGCTGGCACCCCCCTGCCCCCATCCAGGACAGTGCTGATCCGCAGAGGCTAGGTTCTGCCTGTTTCCAACAACCATCCAATGAGTAATGGTCAGAATAGTCCTCGTGTGGTTGTCTGCCCATCCAGGGAAGAGTCTGATGTGGGACCATGGAATATATGGGACTGAGAGGGATAGGCCAGGGCCAAAGTGAGGGTAGTACCAGGGCCAGGCTGCTTAGGCAGCTCTGCCTTAGGCCAGTTTTCTTTCTCTTAATCACTTAATCACTTCATAAATGCTTGTTGACTAGCTGAAATACCTACTGCGCACTGGTTTCTACTGATTGAAAAAATACACACTTCAGAATGTGGTTTGAGGAACACTGAAACACAAGCTAAGTCTTTGGCTTCCTAAACTTCAATGGTTGTTAAACCCTGCCTGGTGTAAGTTTCACTTTCCTTATCAGCGATAAATGAAGAGTCAGCACACTCACACGACGAAGCTCTTCAGGTTTGTGATCTGCTCCAACCTGAGTTCTTAGATGCCATTTTGACTTCAAAAAGGCTCCTCTGGGGGGTGCACCTTCAGCATGCCAGGTGTGCACGAGCCAGGGCCTGGGGATACAGAGAAAAAGTGAAAGTGGTCCTGCCCTCCAGAAGCTTACATTCTTTGCAAACAGACTGTACTTCCTAATAGAGCGGAAGGTCCTCTACACAGGGACATTTCTGTGTGTCTTCTCATAGTACCTATCTGACGGCAATATCCTCCAGGTAATGGTGCATGACCATGGGCCATGGGATACCACAGTGTCTGAAGAATTGGGGGTGGGGAGGATCACCCAAGGGACAACAGAGAGATGGGGGTGGGGGGGCCAGGGGCCTGCAGCATGTGGCTGAGGAATTAAGCGGGAGATGTGGTGTGAAGGGTGGTACCTGAGAAAGACAGGCTGACAAAGTAGATGGAGAATGGGGAGGGAATGCTGGACAGGTGGGGGGCTTCATTGTGCTACTCAGTCAAGAAAATGGGAGCAAGGTCTGAGGGACGCCTCCCCTAGCCCTCCCCCTAACAACCACAGATTTATAGGAGGACATAAATAGCACTAATCACTTATATTAATATGGTTTGCAAAACACGTTCCATATATTACCTCATTTGAAGGGCACAGTCAGCACTCTCCTACAGGAGAGATATTCTTATAATTAACACCTAATGTTGGCAAACTTTTCATGTTATGTACATGCCTCTGGGGTGATGGGGAAGAACCTGCCAGGTTATTAGTCAGTCAACAAGCATTATGAAGTGGGAGACTCCGAGAAAATCCCGAGAGTCTTAGATACACAGCTGAGTTTCTACCTTTCTGGTGAGTGACTCCCTGCTTTAGTGAGGAGCCCAGTCCATAATTATGAAGATGGCTCACACTGACCTTAGGGTTTTGGGGTTGGCAAAGTGCTTTTCCAAAGACTTACCTCCGCACATCCCACACCTGTGCCCTGGCTGCCTCAGGGCACCAGACAAGGCACAAGAGGAACCACTATGGAAGGGAGATTCCCAGGAGACCCAGACAGATAAACAGATGCTCTGCCTGCAGCCAGCCCCTGGGGTCTCTCTGGCTAGTCTGCTCCTCCAGTGCTGCTCCACTCCCCTCAAGCAGCCGAAAGGCAACAGGGCTGTAGCCGCCAGGTGCACATGCCCCTGGGGCAGTAACCTGCCTTTCTCCTGCTCCACGCCCCTCCCACTCTATCTTTGGGACATCCCTGCTAACACCCCTACTAGGCAGTGTGGGGCAGCAGGATGTGCACGGGTCCTATGAGAAATCTTTCTGGGTGCCCCAGGTTGTTAGTACCCTTTTCCTCCTCAAATTTTAGTCTATTTACTTAGCTCATTCAATCAACAAGTGTTAGGAGTTGGGGATACAGAGACAAAAGCGAAAGAGGACCTACCTCCAACCAAGAAACTTACATTCTTTTTCATTTTTAACAGTACACATCAATATATTTTGCAAATATACAATATGTATATTTCACATTAGATAACACACAATACACAATACAGTTCTAATTTCCATCATCATAACAACATTGCTTCACTTGCAAGAACAGAGAGCCACAAGGGAATTTGGAGAAGTTCAACTTTAAGGTAAATGGGACAATTTTGGAAGAGTTAATGGCTACTGAACAGCCTCCCAACTCAGCTCAAACTGAACCCAAAGGACAAGGGCACCACTTTGCGCAAAAGAGCAGTCTGGAGAAGAGAGCAAAGAAAGAGGTATTACACACATTGAACAACAAAAGTCACAGACATACCTTGTTTTTTTTAGGCTAAACTTTAGATTGTTAATCTTCCTAGAGGACAAATACACAAAGTGCTTAGTTTGCAGATTTTCTGATTTTGTGATAGCAATGGAAGAAGCTGACATTCTTGCCTGCAAACAGCCTGTCTCCCAACAGAACGGAAGCTCCTTGACACAGGGTCTGTGTCTTCCCATAGTTCTTGGCTCAGTATAGACACTTAACAGGTGTCTTTTGATTGATTAATTGAATGGGCATCCAATCAGGCACCTTCCCTGATTTTCTCAATTATGACTTCTCTGCACGAAAGTCCTGTGTATTTATTTTTACATTTACTTACCTGAGGATCAGGTAGCTCAGAGATCCATTAGAAGGGGACTTCAGAAGGTCATCTAGTCCATGGAAGGAAGGAAGGAAGGAAAGAAGCATTTATTAAGCACCTAGTGTGTGCCAGGCACTTCACAAATATTATCTTATTTTGCCCTCACAACAACCCTAGGGGGTAGATGTTATTATTATCCCCATTTTACAGTTGAAGAAACTGAGGCAGACGGAGGTGAAGTGACATGCCCAGGATCAAATAGCAAGTATGGGAGGCCAAATTTAAACTTAGGTATTTCTGACTCCATGCCTGGTGTTCTGTCCATTGTACCACCAAGCTACCTCTTAACCTGGGGTTTGTGGAAACCCAAGGGGTTTGTGGAAATGTAGGGGGTTTGTAGGTAGAGTTCAGGGTGTTTATGAACTTGAATGGGAAAAAATGACCTCTTTATTTTCCATTAATCTTAACCGAAATTTAAAATTTAAATTTAAAGCCTCAATTGCGAATGTAGGAAACAAACATTATTCTAAGAAGGGTACTGTAGGCTTCACCGGGCTGCCCTAAAGGTCCAGTACCTAAAAAAACATTAAGAATCTTTATCTAGTCTTCTTATTTTTAGTGATGAGGAAATTGAGGTCCCAGGAGCTCATGGAACTTACCCAAAGTCACACAGGGCACAGCTAGTAAGTGTTTGAGGAAGGATTTGAACCCAAGTCCTGATCCCCAAGCCACTGAGCCTTCTAGTTCCCTTCTTTAGACTATAAGCTTCGTGAAGACAAGGGATGCTTTGGTTTGGTCCTCGTAACCCCACCAGCACTGTGCTTGGCACAGTTTCTGTGACTGCATGAATGAACCACTTTGGGATTAATTAACATTGCTGATTATGTCCAGGAGATTCTAAAAATGTAAATTGAGTCTTCTAGTTCTGTTCCAGCTAAGCAGGAGAAGCATGGGGGACCAGGATGGTTCACAGTCCTCCTCCTCCATCTCTTCACAGAATTTCTCTATATCTTGGCCAAGTGCCTTCTCCATGGAAGAAAGTTCCCTCCAAGACCAAAAGCCCTGTCAACTTGGAGGACTCTGGGTAATGCCTATGTGCTGGCGGAGTCCCTGCTCCAGCCAGTCCCCATGGCTGAGGGTGGATCCCAGGGCTAGAAAGTGTCTGGGGCAAGGTTTGAACTCAGCTCTTCCTGACTCCAATTTCCAGTCTCTTAACTACTGTTCAAGGCTACATTCTCATCCTTGTAAGCAGAGAGGCGGCTACAGGGAAATCCTGAAGAGGAAGGCATGGGCTGTCCCTCTGGGAGAGGCCCTGGTGCTCTGGGTTAAACTCTCCTTGGCTTCTACGCAGCAGCCCCTCCCTTCGCGGTCCCTTTGTGTCGTGGGCCAGGGCAGATCCCTTCTGCCGACACAATTCACAGCTTTCCAGCTCTTGCTAATGCTCCTTCTAAGTTCCTCTGAGGGCAGGGGCTCACACGCCTCTTCCGCGGCGGCGGGTTGTGGTAGAAGACACTGGGAACATGGCATCAGGAGACACGGACACCCGATCGAAGGCCCCTCAGTCAGCCCTTTGGTGGTCTTCTTGTATGACCGCCTCATTTTTTTAATGAAGAAAATGAAGTGTAGAGAGGTTATGCTACGTGCCCAAGCGTCAGTCAGTCAACTAGTATTTGGGAAGCACTCACTGCCTTCTGGGCTCTGGGCTAAGTGCTGAGGATACAAAGCAAGGCGAAAGGCAGCCCTGCTCTCAAGGAGCTTACAGTCTAACGCAGGAAGACAACACACAGACAGAAGGGGAGATGGCACTTGGGTGGGGGATTGGGTGGGGTATAATGAGATGGCGGCTCTGGGTCGCTCCCTTAAATGGAAGCCCTGGCAGGGGCTCTCGGCTCTCTCTCCAAGCTGGGGGTGGGGGTGGGGGGCGGGATCGTAGGGGCTCTGAGAATGTGGGAATTTTAGAGTCTGGTCTTGCAGGCTGACGAGATTCTGATGAGGCGCAGGAGGCCAGTCCGGCGGGAAGGGAGGAGACGGCAGCCCAGACTGTCTCGGGGCCCTCCCGGCTGCCCGCTGAGCTCCCCAGTCCCGCTCCCCCTCCCACGGACTGGTTAAGGAGCCTGTGGTCCCCGCAGAGGGCGTGCCCTGTTGGAGGAGAGGGCCCCTATGGTGACGGGGGAGGGAGGATGCCAAAGGCAAATCCGAGAGAGATATGACCCTATTTGGCCTGGCCTGTGTGGGCCATCTGGAGCTGAAACGCTCAGCTAATTTCCTGTTAATCCAAGAAAGAAAACTAGTCGTCTGAAATAGTGTGTGATGATTTATTAAAAAACTGGCCTTTACCGGCATGCTCCCAGACTGGGCTCTGGGTTGTTAGCCTGAGGTTTTTAGAAGTTCGTTTTCCCCAAGGATTTTACAGATTCTGTGAAAAGCGGAGACAGCTTGGGCACCAGTCCCGGGCTGTTTGGAAACGGTTGAAAGTAATATTCTCTGAATAGTATCTAGGTTGAAAGGAAGTGACACTTGGGGAAAAACGAGAGAACCATGGGAAGACGTAGAAGGTGAAGCAGGATGAAGGAAATGGGCAAGAGAACAAACATAGATAAGGACGGCAATAAATGAATTCGATCAACATTGATCGAGCGACGACTGTGCGATTGTGTGCGATGTGCCGGCTCCTGAGGATAGAAAGACCAAACTCAGCTAAGCTTCGTCTTCAAGGAGGTTACATTCTACCAGGAAGAAATAAAATGGCGCAGGTAAGAAAATACAAAACATGCATGTACCAGAACTTCACAGATATGTAACACATACAAACATACATGTAACAGTGCATCATAATCAAATGTCAAAATGTACAAAGCACACGTGTAACTGTACACTGTAACATGTGGAATAACAACCTGCAAATACACATTTGACAAGTGTAAAATATGTGCACTCCGTTAACACATATATGACACACAAAATGTGGGTAACATGCCATAAATAGGTATAAACATGTATAAACACGTATAACAGCACTTCACAAACATATACACACAACATATGTGTAACTGTACCCCATAACACTGCCCCCAGAACCTCATACATGTGATGTCTATAAAACACATGTGCAGCAGCACTTCATAAAACACAAAATGTGTAACCACAGCCCCACACAACATGTAAAAACCATATATGTAAGACAGTTTCATAACAGACAGGTAATATGCATAAAACAATTGATGGCACCTCACAGATGTGTAACATGCATGAGCACACATGTAAATGCACACAAAAAATGTACACCAGCGCCTCATATAACACACATGTGATGTGCATAAAACACACTGCAGCACAAACACATATGTGATGCACAAACGTGTAACAACACCCCACAGACACACACTCTTCACAAACATGCATGTGACATGTACAGAACACATTTGTAGCTGCACTTCAGAAAGGCTTCAGCCAGCTGCCACAAGGATGGTACCTTGTGAGTTCAAGCAAACAAACAAAACAGAAAAGCATTAATTGGAGGATGAAATTTCTCTTGTGTCTGTCCCTAGGTCTTACCATATTAGGCTTGAGTCTGATGAGGCAGAAGTAGAAAGGCCCTTGGGAGTAAAATGATGAAATACATGACTCACATGTGATGATCATAGTGAATATACCCCCAGTGAGAGAAAGAATTCTCTAAAAGTGGCTGGTGGGCTGGGCTTGCAGCCCTGGGCTCGGAAGGGTCACTCCCTCTCTCCTGGGTGACCCCTCCTGTCACAAACAGAGGGATACAAGGATGTGGAGATGGTCAGGGTGAAGGGCAGGTGCTTATGGGAAAGAAGATTGGGTCAGGCAGGTGCAGGCTCACCCCTAGTGTGCCCAGCTGAGAAAGGCATGACATGGGGGCTAGGATAACTAGTCCTTAGAGTTGGGGCTTTCCCCCTCAATATTCCAGCCAGAGGAATGAGAATTGATGATAAAACTGATTAAATAAATAACGGTCAGAGATGTGTTGGTGATGGTTGCTTAACAATTGGCTCTCTGAAAAAAAGTGTGAGAGACACCTTTTAAAATTTACCAAAAAACCCCCAAAACAAACAAACCAAACTTAATCAAGGGGCAGCTAGGTGGAGCAGTGGATAGAGCCCCAGCCTTGGAGGCCGGAAGACTTGAGTTCAAATCTGACCCCAGACACTTGACACTTACTAGCTGTATGACCCTGGGCAAGTCACTTAACCCTGATTACCTCACCAAAAAACAAAACAAACAAACAAACAAAAAAACTTAATCAGCATTACCAACATCTTCTCCATCCCTTTCTACAGTTTACACAATCGACCAGACAGTAAATCCATCCCTGCTTTGTAGATTGATTTCTGAGGCATAAATATGCTCACACTGAACGTCTAACCCTGGGCTCTGGGGATCCTGGCATGGGCTGGCACCAGAGCCCTCCAGGGGCTTCACTCACCAGTTTAGAAGTCACTGTTCTAGTGTTTTGGAGGCCTGGGTGTGAGGAAGGGAACCACAGATGTGGGAGGACCTGCCTTCCTCCCACTTCCTTCCACTCTTCCTCTCTCCTTGGCTTCTCAATCCTTAAAAACTCCCAGGATTTTTAGTAACTCAGGCCCCCCTGCAGCAGGCAGCCAAAGCCTAAGATGGTTCTAAATAACGTCGGAATTGAGAGTCACACAAACAGCTGGAGGAATTAGGGAAGACCCCTGAGCAGAGCCCTCAGGGAAGCCAGGGCTTCCAGGAGACAGAGGCTAGGCAGGAGAATGTTCCAGGCTGATCCTGGGGAGGCATCTGCAAAGACACAAAGAAGAGCCGTGAAGAGGGGCCCTGGAAAGGTCGATGGAGGTGGGCTGTGCTGGGCCTTCATGCCAGAGGAGGGTTTTCCTTGTGTCCTAGAGGCAATAAGAAGCTGCCACAGCTTCTGGAGTGGGGGACTGACCCGTAGATGAAGTCAATGCTGAGCACCAATAAAACTCAGGGAAAGATGACAGCCAAGGCTGGAACCTTTCTATAGAAGTGAAAGGTCACATCTTTCTCTTTTAAACTTTTCTGGGGGCGGGGCAGGGAGTGGTGGATCAGTGATTGTACTGGTATTGGGAACTCCTGTGGTACAAACTCTTGACATCCATGCTGATGGCCCAACTTTGTCTGCAACTTGGCTCATAACATCGCCAGAAGGGACCTGAGCAGTCACCAAGCCCCTCTCCCAGACCCCAATAATTTTACAGATGAGGAAACTGAGTCACGGGTTATATGACTTGCTTAGGCAAGTACATGTCTGAGGTGAGATAGGTATATATCTGTATCTCTATCTATCATCTATCTATCTATCTATCTATCTATCTATCTATCTATCTATCTATCTATCCCCAGGTCTTCCTGACTCCAGGCCTAGCCTTCTGTCCATTGCTCTCCAATACCTGGAAGCCCTAAGACACTGAGCGATTTGTTCATGTCCACACTGGCTTGTGCCAAGGCCAGGATTTGAACCCAGATTTTCTTGACCTGGCCCTGTTGCCTCTCTTCCTAGCTGCTAGCCCCTTCTCTGAATCATTGGGAAACTTTCAGCTGGAAAGTGATGATTCTCTATCACAATCACATCATTGTGCAATTTTGCCATTCTGTTTTCTGGAAATGTGTACTGTTGGGGAGCAGGCCCATGTTTGGTGCTCTACGGGATGTGACTGTTGGGTCAAAATGTGTAAATAATTTTTTTCAAGGCAATGAAAAACATCAAGGCAGAGCTGGCCAGCATTCTTTCTTCCTTCTTTAATCACTGCATCTTGCAGATGAAAGGAACCCTCTGAGCCTGCCATTCTCTGTCTCTCCTGGTCATGTGATTTCACTGGTCTTGGGTCCAGCTTTCTCCCATGCCTGACATCTTCTTCCTCCTCCATTCTGCTTAGAAGTGGCTCAAGTACTACCTTTTCCATGCAGTCTTTCCCGACCCTCCTAGGGGCTCTCATTCCCTTCTGAAAACTCCTTGGATTCATTTGGTCTGTGCCTATATGTTAGATTTGCTCTGGCTCTCTCTGCCAGCCTCAGCCAGCCCATGCCTGCCCATCCTTAGGGCTCTAGGTACCCTGAGGGGTTGGCAGGGTGGCTGTTTTCTACCTGATTGGGGAAACAATGTCAAACTCAAACAGAAATCTACAGATCCCTGGGGGTTGTGTATTATTTTAGGAAATCCCTTATTAATGTTATCTATACTCTATTGTATTTTTATTAAGTTTTCCCAATTACATGCTGGGAGTGTTGCCTCAGACACTTACTAGCTGGATGACCCTGGATAAGTCACTTAACCCATTTGCTTCAGTTTCCTCATCTGTAACATGCAGATTATAACAGCATCTACCTCCCAAAGTTGTTGTAAAGATCAAATGAGATAATTATAAAGCATTTAGCACAGTGCTGGTCATATAGTAGGTGCTATTTAAATGTTAATTATTATTATTATTATTACATATTTATAAATTAAGATATATTTTTTGATAAATGTATCTGAGAGGTCCCAAACAAGAGCTAGGTGAGGCTCCAGGAGGAAGGTCATAGGAGGGGAGGGGGAGTATCAGAAGACAAGGACCAAATTACAGCTCAGCTTCCAGTGTGATCTTGGGTAAATCCCTGGCCTTCACTTTCCCCATCTGTAAAATGGTCTGGGAATAGATGTCCTCTAAGGACCTTTCTTTTGTAGATGCTATGATTATGAAATCATACATCCCCTTTCACCAGGCCCCAGAATCATAGATCCAGAGCTGGAGGAGACCTCAGAGGCCACTGGGTCAAACTCTGTCTCTTAAAGGAAGGCTGCGTCTTCGGTTACTGATTTGGGAACCTAGAGAGGGAGCTCCCCCTCCATATTTCCCCTCCTTCCCTGCCCTGCCTTCCACAAAAAGGAAAAGAAGAGGGGTTCAGGGCCTCTTGGTGTGTTCTGGGGTGGGCTTCTTGCATTGTGGGCGCTCAGTGAGAAGAATGTTGGAGGCTCCTCGTGGTACCATGGACAGAGTCAAGTTGGGGCGGTGGGAAGGACGCTGGCTGAGGAAGATCATTGCCTGGGTGAGCTGGCCAGGCTGTTTGCAGATGTAGAGACTGAAGGACCTTAAAACGCACATACGTCAGCTGGCTCTCTGACCTCCACGGCAGTTCTTGACTTTTCTGAGTGATGGACCCTCTTGCCCTTTTGGGTAAGCCCATGGCCTCCTTCTCAGCATCCTGTCTCTAAAGGTAGAAAATAAAATATGCAGGAAATCAAGGATACTGAAATCCAGTTATCAAGATACGTTTAAAACAGTTCATAGGCCCTGGGAAGAGCCCCTGACTCAGGTCAGATGCCACCCGCCCATTTCACTGAGGGGCAGCATGAGGCCCAAGAAAGGTCCAGTGATTTGCCCCGTGTCACGCAGGGAGGAAGTGGCAGAGCTGGGCTGAGAAGCCAGGTCCTCTCACTTTGACTGTCTTTCTATTCACTCCCCTTTCTCCCCCATGGGCCTCATCTTACCCTTTGGGGAAATGACTGTTCAGCAGCCTTCAAGCTCTAGGTCTGTGATCCTACCTGTGCGATCTGGGCCAAGAGTTTCCTCTCCCTGGACCTCTGGGGGTTGTAGCAGATGACCTCCAAGGTCGGCTGGCTCTCCAACTCTATGGTCTGAGGTGTGGCAGCAGAGGATGGGAAGGGCCATTGCCTGTGGGCACCTCATCTGGGTGGCCCTCTCCAAGGTTTTCTGGTATAGGCAATTGTAACCAAGTTAGGGTTGGAGTTCACTCTTTCTTGGTGTGTGGCAGTGTGGCTCAGTGGTCAGAGGGCAGCAATCGGGTGGGCCTGGAGCCTCGGTCCAGCTCTGCTATGACCTAGCTATGGAAGGGTGCAAGTCTCCTCTTTTTTCTAGGCCTCAGTTTCTTCATCTGTCAAAGGGGGTCTTGCACTAAAGAGCCCTGAGGTTGGAATCAGATGATAAGCAGTTCAGCCTTGTTACTTTCTATCTCCATGTCCTTAGGCAAATCATTTTCTTTTCCTTTGAAGACCTGGGTTCATATCCTGCCTGACACTAGCTATGTAAGCATGAGGAAGGAGTTTTACTCCTGTGGCCTGGGAAAATCTGCCAAATAAAAACAAACGTACCTGTGGCATCCACCTCACAGAAACTGGCCCTCCTTTTCTCAGGGACTGGACTAGGGGAATTCCCTGGTTTGTTTGAGCCTGCACACCAGTGATCCTGCCAAGAGAGCATTGCAATGGAACCTCCCAACTTGGACGTTCTTTGAGTCAAGGATCAACATGGTTGAAGACAGATGTTTCAGAGCCCATAACCTGCCCGTCACTTACCTGTTTTTCTTATTGCTTGCTAAGGAAGGGTGCTAGGGTACGTTTGGGGTCAGAGGTTCAGGGAACCTCGAATTCCCAGGTTTCCGGGAGATGCTTTTGGAAGATGATGTGAGCACTGATGGTGCATTTGTTTTGGAATTCCCCCACTGGTCTTTGAGAGAAAGTGATGACAATTCTCATTCTTTCTCAAGTTTGACTAATGACCTGCTGCTGTCTGGAACCACGTGGGGACATTGGCATAACTCACCAAGATAGGGTGGGATTTGGCATCAAGAGAAAACACAGACAAGACAAGGGCTTCGTCTTTAGCGGTCCACAGCGAGGCCTCACTTGCCTCTGTTTGGGCCCATGGGGTTCAGCTCTGAGGCAGGGGGATGGATTGGATGACCCTTGAAGCCCTCAAGGCCCTCTGATACAGAGAAGACCTTGGGGATTCATCGTCCTGTTGGTTTGAGGTTACAGTCCAAGGGCTTGAGGGAGATGGTTTTGGGAGGGGAACATGCTAAAAGCTACGGACATGTTGGTTGGCCAACATTGGAGAAGGACATGACTTTTGGGTTTGCATCCTTGGCAAGGGAAGCTCCCAATTGTCAGTGTGATCTGCACTCATGCAGGGCCTCACACAGAGATGCTTATGTAATGCAATATAATTGAACAATTCTGTGCCACAACCATCGATTCTGGGTAAACTGCTGTGTTGGGTGGTGGGGAACAAAGACAAAATGTGAAACAGTCCTTGCTTTCCTGAGGCTTCCATTGAATATGTACAGAGATAAGTAAATACGAAACATAAAAAGTTATGCAAAATAATCATTTATGCTAACATAATAAAAACCATATTCTACGACAATGACAATGATTTCAAGAGGGACCCAGCACCGATAGCCTGGGGGCATGGGGAATGGCCTCATGCAGCAGGGGGCACCTGGGCAGTGCTGGGAAGGAGCCAGGGCTTCTCAGAGGCAGGGCAGATGAGCAGATGAGCCACCATCTTCTCCCCCTCCCCCCCCAGTTCTCAAGCTGGCCTCATGTTTCTGGAAGGAGCTTTCGGTAACACGGCAGCAGGAAGTGGTTAGCTGATAAAGGGACTGGCCTGAAAAGGAAATAGGAGTGGAAAATGAGGATGAGGATGACAAAACACATGATCCGAGTTGGACGCTGAGAGGCAACAAGGTGAAGTGGACAGTAAGCTATATGGCGAACCCCAAGAACTGGGTTCAAATCCACCTCTGCCACTTGGGTGACCCTCTATGTAAAATGGCGACTGCAGCAGGATATGGAGTACTTCCCTCCCAGGGGGCTGTGAGGCTTAAATCAAATGAGAACCCAAAGGCACTTTGCTTTTTCATTTAAAAATTTAAAAAAATATTAAATACAAGATTTTACTTTTAAAAACTATTAAAAACACTTCATAAACGTTAGTTGCTGTTTGGTCCTGCTGGCCTCATCATCCCCATTTTACTGAAGAGGAAGAAGAGAGTCCAAGAAAGGAGGGGAATTGCTTAGAATCCCAGGACTAGGAAGTGTTGGAAGGGGTCCCTCCTGACCCCAGGCTCTGGGGCCCAGACCTGCTTCCACTTGGCCTCCCTGACACCAGCCCAGGCCCTTTAAAGTTAGCCAAGGGTTTCCCCTGACACAACCCTGTGAGGGAAGCACAAGAACGCCATTATCCTCATCTTACAGAGGGGGAAACTGAGGTTCAGAGAAGGGTTTATGACTTGGCCAGGCTAGGGAGAAGCTGATGTGGGATTTGAACTCATGCCCAGCAGGCCAAGGATGGTCTTTCTCCTCCAGCCCTGACTTGACCTTGAGCCAAAGACAAGCCTTCCTCCTGCGCTGTGACGGAATAGAACACTCTCCTTTGATGGGAAGGCAAAGGTCCCATTAATATCCCTGCTCTAATCCAGCCACAAAAACATGGCTGGGTCTAGTGGTGACTGTGAATGACATTCTAGGCTGTTTTTTACTGACTCTGAGACCTCCAGGGGCTGAGTGAGGGAGGGCTTTGATCTCAGTCGTTAACCTGCTGCTCCCTGAATCAGAGTGAAGACAAGCCCATGGAACCTGGCTTTTAGCAGGTACAGGACTACAAAGGCAGTCCTCAGGGCCTGATCAGCCCAACCCCTGGCTTCACCTCCTAAGCCTCAGTCTCCTAATCTATAAAATGGAGCTAATGCCACCTGCAGGACCTCCTCCCCAGCACTGCTGGGAGGCTGAAATGAAATACTTCAATCATAGTCCCAGAAAGGAAGGCTGAATCCAACCCTGGCATAGCCTGAGAGAGGCTATGACTTGGCCAAGGTCATACAGGCATTAAGTGCCAGAGGCAGGATTTGAACCCAGGTCCCTGACTCCAAGCCCAGCCACGCCAGGTTTTGGTCATTCGGGGTCATTATTATTTATTCTTCTTCCTTTGGTCGTGGGCATTCTGTCCTTCCTGCCATCAGCTCATTCTTCTCTCAGGGGGAGGCTCCTAGGAGTCCTTGGGGTCAGGGCTTGGCTTGCTTTGTGGTCTTTCCATCCAAAATGGCGAGGGGACCCAGGATGGAACACATTTTGGCATGGTACAGAGCTTTATTTATGTGAAGTGCTATTATTACAAGAAAAAACCCCGCTCTGGAAAAGCGTCTTACATAAGCCTGACAGCTTAGAATAGCTGAAGCTTAAAGCCCAGGAAGTTGAATTAGACTGTGGTCGAGGTGCTGTTAGGAAATAGTCTTTGGTCTTTCGGAACTTATTGGAGCCGGAGGATCTTGCGGCTTTTTCCTCTAGAACATCTCCTGACTCTGTCCTCTTCCGTCCACTCCCATGGCCACCGCCCTGGTTCAGGCCTCTGCAGAACCTTAGCTAGGGTAGGGCCATCAGGGTTAACCTCAGGGCCCTGGCATATGCTGGGGTGCTGCTTTGGATCCTGTGATGGGACTCAGGGACCTGTGGTACAGTGGAAAGGACAATGGCTAGAGTCGGAGGACCTGAGTGCAAGTCTCACCCTGGCTGTGATCTGGAGCAGGGACTTAGCCTCTTGGGGACTCAATTTCCTCATCTGGGCAGCCAGCCTCCAATCCAGCATGTCCTGGGTTCAGTCCTGCCTCGCAGCCTGGGCAAGTGCCTTCAGCAGACCCTTCAGACTCTAAATTGCCTTGGTAGGAGAGGTCTGCTCACCTGGGAGTCCTCGGTACTGATGACGTTGCAGGTCCTGTCAGGGTGGCTGTCTGTAAGACGAGGAGCTTGGTGGAAGATGTCTCCTATCCTCTCCAGCCCTGGAGCTGGCATCCCACGCAGCCGCCCCCTCCAGCCCTTGGCTGCCGTGCCCAGCAGGGCATGAGCCTGCTCTCTTGCCTGGCTTGGAACCCCCTGCCCCTGGCTGTCATTCATGCTAGATTCTGTGGGAACCTGCTGCTCCCTCTGACAGCGGGTCCGTGGCTGGGGCTGCCTTGTCCCTGCTCCTGCTCTGCCCCCGACTATCCTCTGAAATCTTCACTAGCCATGGCACCTCCTTCTGACTCACCCTCTGCCTCTGGCTAAAGAAATTTGGGAATCTCCACAAGCCTCATTAGTGAAAGTTATGCTGACTCAGTTTCCCATTGTTCCCAGCCCTGCTTGTCAATCAGTGCTGGGGAGGCATCACACCCCCTGCAGCTTTTGTGTGACCTGCTATTGTCCCAGACAATATCTGCTAAATGTCAGTATCTGCTACCTTTGGGAGGAGCTGAGTTGGATGGGTGGGCCACCCCACGCCTTCTGCTGGTATGGACACGTGAATTATCTTTATCTTGTTATGAAAGCCATCAAATGAAAGCTGGCCCCATCCTGATCCTCAGTGATCAGCCTGTCAACATGTTGCTACTTTGAAGTATTTTCATTAACTCCTTTCAATCCCCTTTGTTCTGAGTTTTGCCTCATTAATCAGTGTGAGAGCCTGAACAAAGAATTTCCCTTGTAACATCATGATTCTCCCTAACTGCAATTCCTCTTTCCCTCCTCTGCAAGCCTCACTTTTCCAAAGCACAGGTTTTGCCAAGTCCCTTTGCTGCTGAAGAACTTTCTGTGGTTCCCCGTTACCTCTAGGCTCCAAGAGCAGCTTCTTAGCTTTGCACTGAAAGCCCTTCCCAGCCTGGCTCCAGTCTACTTTTATTTCACTGGACTCTCCAGCTAAACTGGCCCACTCACCATTTTATCAGTTTGGAATTCCATCTCCCACCTCCTACACCTTGTGAAGGCTTCCTTTCTCTTCCAAGGAATGCCTTTCTTTATTCCCACCTTTTACAATCCTTAGCTTCCTTCTAGGCGCAAATCATGTGAGCCTCCTACAGGGAGCCTTCCTGGATGCGGCTGGTGTTTTCCCTCCTTAAATGACTTTGTGTTTATCTGTTCAAATGTTCTTGTATTCCTCCAGTAACAATGTAAGCTCCTCGAGGGCAGTGGCTGTTTTTCATTTCTACCTTTGGATTCCCCGTGCTCAGTACAGTGCCTGACACCCACAAAATAAATGTTTGCTGGATTGAAATGAGTTATAAAAGAAAGGACAGCGCTGTCTGGACCTTTATCCTTTTGTAACTCGTTGCTTGAGGTGGCCCTTGCTTTGGCATGGCCTTAGAGAAAGCCCCATGGGGGAGGTCTTTTATGGGAAGTGGAGCAGCACAGGAGAAGGAGGTCTGGTTCAGGAATCACATGGCCTGTCACCAAGGACTCCCAGGTGAGCACCTATATTATTTATTGCTCTGCGTCTTTGGGCAGCCTCAGTTTCCCCCTCTGCAAAATGAAAGATTCAATTAGATGATCTCTAAGACCCTTCCCTCTTCAAGTCTATGCTTGAAAGTAGCTATGATTCTGCGATTGGACCAATCCACTTCAGGACTACAGTTTCCATTGTTAGATGTTTTTCCAACATCAAACCTCAATTTGCTTCTTTGGAGCATCTACTCACTGCTCCTGGTTCTGCCTCCAGAGACCAAGCAGATCCAGGCCGACAATAACTGGATAATAATGACAGCAGTAACAACAGGAACACTTAATTTTTTTTTTTGCCAATATCATTTCATTTGATTCTCAGTTTCACTCTAGGAGGTTTATTATTATCCCTGTTTTACAGAGGAGAAAACTGAGACTCCAAGACAGGAGGCTTGAACCCAGGTCTTGTCTCCAGGTCCAACATTCCTTCCATTTCCCAATGCTGCCCTCCAGCCCAGGCAGCTGTGATTGCGAAGGTAGTGGGCAGTGAGGAAGAAAACCTTTTTAATGTGGATAATTAAGGCAAGAGCGAGAAAAATCTGAGTCCCTTTGGCCTTTCTTCTAGTCAGTGCTTTGTGAAAAGTCACTGAAGTTCCAGGGCTCTCTCCTGTGCAGAAGAGTCGGTCCCCCAGGGCAATCTTGGGCAGAGGGAAGGCTTAGTTTAAAGCGTGGGACTAGAGTCTTCAGCGACTTCTGGAAGGTTTTGTCACCAACACTAGTCTGGCAGGTCGCCCACAGACCATCTGCTATTAAATACAGACTGCTGGCTCATGGCTGCTTTAGAGAAGAACAATTAGCATACTGCTGAATTGTCCTCCTCTTTACGGTTTGGTTCTGAAGACTGTTTTCTAACTATAGAATGCTGGATCACAAGGCTTCTGTGCAAAGAGAAGTCGGACCAGCTTCCTGGTAAGATGTGCCATTTCCCTGTTACTTGGCACTGATGGCTCTGGACGGTGGCATGATCTTCCAGCTGAACAAAAGAGGGGCTCTTCAGGTGACTGGAGGGCTTTAGGCAAAAGCTGTCTCTCTTCTGGGCATAGTGTGGCAGGGGCTTCCTGTTCAGCTTCAGGTTGGCCTGGACGGCCTCTGAGGGCCCTTGGAACTCAGACATTCTGTGGGTAATTCATGAATTAGCCCACTCTACTGCAAGTCAGTCAAGTGTTGGCTAAACACCAATTAGGCAGTGGATAGAGTATGGGGGTTTGGAATCAGGCACACCTGAACTCAAATTTTGCCTTAGACACTGACCCATTTTGTGATCCTGGCCAAATCACTTTTGATCTCCACGCCTCAGAACGGGTTGGACTCAGCGGTGTCTAAGTCCCCTTTCACTCTAAATCTATGATGCAAAGTTTCTGTACTTAAGTTATGTGTTAAACTAAGTACTGGGGATACAAAGTCACAAAGCCTCACAGAGGCTCCCCAGGCACTTGGGAAGCCAACATTCTGCCCAGAGAGCCAGCACATAAACAAATAGGGAACTAGCCAATAGCTGGAGGAGGGAGAGGCAGTGAGAAAAGACACACGGTAGGAGGTGGCACCTGACCTAGCCATGCATGAGGCTGGAGAGCACCAGGCATGGCAGATGCTCTGGGCAAAGGAGTGGAGGTGAGACAGAGAATCATTCATCCAAGGAGCAATGAGCAGGCCACTTCGGTTAGATTTCAGTGTGGAAGAAATGAAATGATTTGAAGTCAGCCTTCAAAGGGAGACGGGGGCCAGACTGTGAAAGGCTTTAAACGCCAGGCTGAGGAGTCGATCCCAGAGGCAATAGGGAGCTGCTTCAGTAGGAGAGCGCCAAGATCAAATCCGGGTTTTGGGAAAATGATTTCGGCAGCTGTGAGGAGGCTAGCTTGGAGTGGGCAGAGACTAGAAGAAGGGAAACCACACTGGAGACTTCTACAATGGTCTAGGAGAAATACGCTGAGGTCTGAATGAGGCAGGTACCTGGCTGACCAGAAGGAAGGGGAAGGATGGGAGAAATGGGTTAGAAGGGGTCTGTGTTCCAGGCCTTTTGGACTTTGTGTCTTTAAGAAGCCTGGGGAGATGGTCCTCTCCATGGCTGGTGGGGAGCCCGCATCAGAAAAAATGCGATGTTTAGGCTTGTTGCATTATATTGAGAAGCGTGGCAATGGGAGGTCAGATTGGGTTTTTTTTCCTTGTCCACTTTGCCCTCTATTTCTGGGACATTATGGAAGAGAAAATATATGAACCTCTTTCCAGCCTGAAAATCCCGCCCAGATGTTCAAGAGAGTGTGAGGCATTTGATATGCAAACACATAGTAGGCAGTTAATATATGTCATGAAATTGATGGGAATTGAGTCAGAAGAAAGACCTCGTTTTGAGACCCTATTGTGCTATGTTACCTTGGGGAGGTCACTTCTCTCTCTGAGTCTCAGTTTTCTCTTCCAGAAAATAGGGATAATAAAATTTGTACTACTTACCTCAGAGGGTTCTGTGAGGAAATCCAGTCAGTCTGTCAGGCAGCCAATAACCATTTATTAAGCCGTTACTATATACCAGGCACTGTGCTAAGTGCTGGGGATACAAGACAATCCCTGTCCTTGAGGAGCTTACAATCTAATGAGACAATATGCAAACAACTGTATGTCTGTATATGTGTAAATATACACAGCAAACTATATACAGGGTAGATGGGAAATAATCAAAGTTGGGAGGCATTAGAATTAAGAGGGCTTGGGAAAGGCTTAACGTGCTATATAAATGTGAGTCATTATTATACCAAAGTGGAATCAATTGCTCTGGGAAGTTTTGTGTGTGGGGTTTTTTTTGTGGGTTTTCTCATCACTGGAGGTCTTCAAGCAGGGACTAAATGACCACTTGTGTGGGGGTGGTGGTAGGAGCCAGGATTCTTCTTCAGACCATGGAGTAGAAGGCACAGGGCATAATCATAGGCTGGCAGAGGTCACCTCTCAAGGCCTCAGCTTCTCCGTCTGTAAGATGAGAGAACTGGGCTAGATCACCTCAAAGACTTCTTCCAGCTCCAACATTAACGATTCTGATTTTTGATGCTGGTTCTGTGTTCTGGATCAAGACAGACCAGGCTCCCTTCCTCTTGTCTCCCAAATATCTCTATCCTGCTTTTTCACTCTTCTGACAGGCCAGGTCCTCCAGCTTCACCCCCCGGAGGAAGCAGAGTCTACACCTTCCGAAGAGCCATTGGGTAGAAGATGAGGTACAAGAATTTTGAAAAACATTAAAAAATATAAAGAAATAAAAATAATGGTTAAGTAACCCAGAAGCATACAAAACAAGCAACAAACACATGTGAGAGCATCACCATCGGTAGCTGATGTTTATCATAGTTCTTTGCCTATGTCATCCACATCCCCCTTCCCCCCAACTCATACACAGGAAACTGAGGCTCAGAGGAGATCAATGCCTTGGCCAGGGTCATATAGCATACATCACATAGCAAGATTTGAACCCAGGTTTTTCTTACTCCAAGCCCAGCACTTTAACCACTATACCATGGTTAGGATTAATAAAAATTACAATAATCCTTCTGCTTCTGCTTACTTTGCTCTTTATTGGTTTATACAATCTTTTCATGCTTTTTCTGAATTCCTTGTAGCCGTAATTTCTTACTAGCCTCCTCACTGAAGCCTAGACAGGAAATGTGCCTTACCTGAGATCACAAATCAATGTCAACAAGCATTTATTAAGCACCTACTCTTTGCCGGGCACTGTGCTAAGCACTGGGGATACAAAGAAAGGCAAAGACAGTCCCTGATCGGAAGGGTCTCCTAGTCTAATGGGAGAGACAATGAGCAAATAAGATACAGACAGGAAAGACTGGGGCAATCTCGAGGGAAGGCATGAAGCTGAAGGAGGTCTGAGAAAGGCTTCTCACCAAGATGGAAAGGTCTGTTTTTCTCCCAAATGCAGAGTTTTTTTCTGACTACATCGCCATAGTGGGCCACATCAGAGATTGGAGCTGGAAATGATCATAGAGTTCATTTATCCCCTAACAGCCTCTTAAATAATTATAGGATCTGAGCTAACAAGATGAAGAAATCCAGGCCCAGGAAGAGGGAGTTACTGCCCAAGGTCCCACAGGCAGCATGTGTCAGAGGCTAGATTTGAACCTGGGTCCTTGAACACCAGAGCTAGAGTGCTCTGTCCACTGTACTACACTCTGGAGGGGACACTCATATTCTCACTTAGGTTTTCTGCTCTGTAGACTAAACATCTACAGTTGGCTTGACCATTCATCCAGACCCCTCCCCAACTGGGGGAGCTGCCCTCCTCTGGGCACATCTTTCCCTTCCTCCTAGAGAATCCCAGAAATGCTATCCTTGCTTTAGCCTTTGCCCAGCTCCAGACAGAACTCATCTATGGAGCTTCTTGGTGAATTGGCCTCACCAATCCTTGGGAGCTGGGTGGGATGGAGGAGCTGCTGGCAGAGCTGGCCACTTGCTGAACCCTCCTATGTGTGAGTGCTTTTGGAGCCCTGAGTATTTGCTAACCACTTTGAAAACATCCTGGAGGGAGCACAGGGGCTGTTATCTTCAGTAACTTCTTAGTTGTAAGTGGTCCTTGAAGGGAACTTTCCTTAGATCTGGGGAAAAATCCTTCTCTCTGACTTTTTTGCTTTCTCCCATTTTCTGATCTTTAGAAAGGCAGTATACATATGTGTTTTTAAGTAATCCAAGGTAGTACATCTTCTGGGACCCATGACTATCTCCAATATTACTTTTAGCTTCATCCCAAGTCAGGAATTTTGTAATAAGGAGGCCCCAGAGAATGTAAGAATGTAAGTAATTAGGGCATGAGGCAATTCAAGGTCAGGGGGCTGGTATAGACTGAAAGCTAAACTCAGAGTGAGGAGACATATGAGTTCAGATCCAATCTGTAATGTTTATTTGATGTATGACCCTAAGAAATCACCTAACATCAATGGGCCTCATTTAAAATTTTTTGTTATTTATTTTGAATTATCAATAATCACTTCCATATGCTTTTGAGTTTAAAATTTTTCTCCCCCTTCCTCCCCACCACCCTCCCCAAGACAGTGCACAATCTAATATAGGCTATACATTTACATTCCTATTACACATTTTCAAATTAGTGATGCTGTAAGTAAAAATTAAAACCAATAGGAGGAACCGTCAGAAAGAGGAAACAAAACTCAACAGAAGAGAAAAAAAATAGCAATTCAACTTCCATAGTTCTTTCTTTGGATGTGGACAGTATTTTCCATCACAAGGCCTCTGGAGATGTCTTAGATCCTTGTATTGCTGAGAAGGGTTAAGTTTATCAATATTAGTTCTGCTCACTTCACTTAGCATCAAACCATACAAATCTTTTCAGGTTTTTCTGAAGTCAGCCTGTTCATCATTTCTTATAGCACAATAGTATTCCATTACATTCATATACCACAACTTACTCAGCCATTCCCCAATGGATGGGCATCCTCTCAATTTCCAATTCTTTGCCACCACTAAAAGAGCTGCTATGAATATTTTTGTACATGTGGGTGCTTTTCCCATTTGTACGATCTCTTTGAGATATAGCCCTAGAAGTGCTGTTGCTGGGTCAAAGGGCATGCACATTTTTATAGCCCCTTAGACATAGTTTCAAATTGCTCTCCAAAATGGTTGGATCATTTCACAACTCCACCAACCATGCATTAGTGTTCCAATTTTCCCACATCTTCTCCAACATTTATTATTTTCCTGTTTTGTCATGTTGGCCAATCTGACAGGTGTGATGTGGTACCTCAGAGTTGTTTTGATTTGCACTTCTCTAATCAAGAGTGATTTAGAGCATTTTTTCATATGACTATAGATGGCTTTAATTTCTTCATCTGAGAACTGTCTGTTCATGTCCTTTGACCATTTATCAATTGGGGAATGGCTTGTATTCCTATAAATTTGACTTAATTCTCTATATATTTTAGAAATGAAATGGGCCTCATTTAAAAAAAATTAAAATGAGCATTATGATCCTAAGGTCAAGAAAACAATACTGTTCTTTGTGCCTAGGGAGGCTAGAAGAAAGTATTGGGGGAGGGGTTGGTGAGAATAGGCCTTTCTGAGTCTTGCTGTCCTAGTGGTCAGGAGAGGTTCTTGGTGCCAGTGGTTCCACCAGGGGACAAGGGCTTCTTCCAATTGGATGGGTTCAGGTCAGATCAGCCCAGCATGCCCAGCGGGTCCCTGCACGTGTAAGAAGTGTCTGACCAGGCTTCCTCACTGTCTTTCAGGACCATGGCTAGAGGGGTCCCACTTCAGTATCACAGGAAATGGAAGCACTTTGAGGCAGCAGTGAGGATCCTGACAGAACTAACCTTGTCTGAGTATCTCATCTGGAATGACCTGACCTCTGCTGGAAGAGCCTGAGAGGGGTAATTGAGGAGCAGGGGGCTGGGAATGGAGGCAGAGGAGCCCTTGCTGGCACTCACGGGGTGACCCTCCTTGGGTCTCAGTTTCCACTTCAATAAAATGGGGAGATTGGACTCTATGTCACTTTGCTTTTTGGCCGTGCACTACATGTCCACACATCCATCTACCTAGAATGGACCTGTTGTTTCACTGGTGTGGGGAACTCTCAAAGAGAATATTCCTTCTGTCAGTGTAGACTGGTGCCCACTTTGAAATGTCCAGGCTTATGACTTCTCTGGGGAAGACCAGGTAAAGTGACTTGCCCAAGGTTACCTACCCAGCTGATATCAGAGCTAGGACATGAATCCAAGGCTTCCAGATTCTGAAGCTAGCTCTCTGTATACTAAAGCACCAAGTTAGACAAAAAGTAATTAAAATAAATGAGTCAAGAGGGGGACTTAGTCACCATGCTAAATGTACTTTGTGCCTTCTCATTTTAATGCCCTCTACTCATTTACAGCTGTAATCTAATTAAGCTTTGCAGGTTGGTAAGGATTCTTAAATGTAAATATGTTGTGTTGTTCAGTTGTTTTTCAGTACTGTCCAACTCTTCATGACCCCATTTGGGGTTTTCTTGGCAAAGATACTGCAGTGGTTTGCCATTTCCTTCTCCAGCTCATTTTACAGATGAGGAAACTGAGATAAACAGGGTTGAGTGATTTACCCTGGGTCACATAGCTAGTAAGTATCTGAGGCTGAATTTGAACTCAGGTCTTCCTGACTCCAGGCCTGGCACTTCATCCACTGTACCACCCTGCTGCCCAAAAGTAAACATGAAGAAGGAATATATTTCAGGCATGGTTAACTAACTGCGTAGAGCTACAGAGGCTGGTGATAGTGTTGATTCTGGGCGGACAACTTGTAGCCCAGATGGATAAGAATGTGGACTTCATAAAAGAGGGTAATGGGAAATAAATCTGGAAGCTTGGGTGGGATCCCCACTGTTGAGTGTTTTAAAAGCCAGGCTGAAATGTTTATATTTTAACTCAGAGATAATAGGGAGTCTTTGAATGTTCTTCCCACCCCACCCCCTTTGAACAGGTAAGTGTCATGATCAGACTGTTAAAGTAGGAAAGTTATTTTGTCAGCTTTGTTTGGGATGGATTAGAATGGGGAGAGGGAAGAAGGCAATCTATTAGCAGGCAATTGTCTTAGTCCTGGTGAGGGGTGATGAATTCCTGAACTAGGGTGTGGCACTCTGGGCCAGAAGCTGCCTCAGAAAGGAGATGGAGAAATGCCGTCTGGTGGCCCACTCTGCCAAGAGTTTGGTGGCATGAATCAACTCACACACTTATTCCAAGGTCAAGAACTCCCTAGCCGTCTCCTTCCTCAGCTCCTGGGATGACTACAGACCTGGGTTTTCCTACTAGAGAATATGTCTTTGTGTCATTCAAGGGATCCGTGCTCCTGAAGCTGACCCTCAGATGTCTGGCTCGAATGGGATATCAGCACCCTTTCGATGTGTTACAGGCTGGCCAGTATGGCATTGCTCAGAGGAGAAGAAGCACAATCATCCTTGCTGCAGCCCCAGGTGAGAAGGTCCCTGCGTGTATTCATACCCTGAGCCTGCCAGCTCAGTGAGCCCTGGACCACAAGAGATTTGTTAGCAATATAAGGAGGCTGAGTTCTGCTCCATTTTAAATGATTACTGTTTATGACACAATGAAGACCTTCTAGATAACAAGAATGGGGCCTCAGCAGAAGAGATTGCTGACAAGAGAGAGCCCAAATGTTGCTTCCAGAGACACAAGATCAGCAAATCCTTAGGGGCCATGTCTGTAAGGACATGAATGCTCTGGTGACTGATTCCTCTGACCCCAGCCAGGGTCAGACTGGCAAGACCTTCGTAACATCCAGGTACCCATCTCAAATGGCACTGTGACCAAGAAACTCTGCTATAATCATAATGATAGGAAGAATGGACGCAACGGTACTACAGCCCTCTGAGGTGTCTGTGCCTGTGGGAAAGGTAAACCATGTGATCCTGCACATAGATAGTTCAACCCCTTGATTCCATGGTGCCTACCCCACATTTGGGAGCGGGCACGACCTTTGGGCTAGGCTCTATGGAAGGTTAGAATGGAATGGCTTCTTCAGCAAGACAGTTACTAATCCTGAATCCATAGGCAAGCAGGGTCTAGTACTTCACCCAAAACAGCACTGAGCAGTGAACACACAGGAGTGCACCCACCTGGTCCCAAGGATTCCCAGACACCCACAGATTGTGTGGCAGCACTTTAAATAAACACAGGTGGGTAATGCAGTGCCTCCACCCCTTGCCAAAGCCATAGGCTTGGAGATCAAGCTCTGTGTTGGCCAGATTGAAAGAGAATGCCACAGTTAAAATCAAAGAAGAGGAATGAGGGACAGAGCTATCATGGACCACTCTTCTTAATGCACCAATCTTTTTATTCCATTGTACTCATGAAGTGTCTACCTCATTGGCTGATGTTGAGCTGTTTTTAATGATCAGATTATTAAAAAGTGAAACTGTAAAGTGCCTTTTACATAGTCTAGATTTGAAAACTATTTTAATTATGTATTGAATGTAACTTCTAGTGACTGAAATATTTTTGCAGTTTTTAATATACATTATAATAAATCTTTTTAGATAAAAAAACACGCAAGTGATATTGTGAATTGATAGGACTTGGGAACAGCTTGGATAGAGGGGTTTAGAGAGTGAGGATGATGCCTAGGCTGTGAAACTGGGAGATTGGGAGGATGGTGGTTTTATTTTTCAGGCATGCTCCACTCTACATGACTCCATTTGCGATTTTCTTGGTACAATACTGGAGTGGTTTGTCATTTCCTTCTCCAGCTCATTTTACTGAGGAGGAAATGGAGGCCAATAGGGTAGAGTGACTTGCCTAGGGTCACATAGCTAGTAAGAGTTTGAGGCTGGATTTGAACTCATGAAGGTGAGTCTGATTCTAAGCCCAGTTTTCTATCCACTGCACCACCTAGTTGCCTGCTTAAAATTAGCCTTAATCTTTTTTTTTTCTTCTGTGACCTGAAAAGAGCCTTAGATTTGCAGTCGGGGATTTGAGTTCAAATCTTGGCTCTGCTATTTACAACACACAGGAAGCTGAACCTGGGGGCAGGAAGACCTGGGTTCAAATCCAACCCCTGACAATTTAACAGCTGGGTGAATCCCTTAACCTCCCCTTGCTCCAGGCATCTTCCTGAGACGCTAAGTTACAGGATAAACTAGCGCTTCAGAATTGAGTGGAAGCATCACCTTCTACAGCAAACCTTTGTTAATCTGTGCCCCGCCCCCAGCTGTTAATTCCTGCTTACTCTCTCCCTTCGCCCTCCCCAGCTATCTCCTGTTCATTTCATGGTTATTGGGGCAGTCGTGGAGTCCCATAGAATGGAAGCTCCTTGAGGGAAGGGGTCATTTTCACTTTCATCTTTGTTCCTGGCTTTAGCAGTTGCCGGGCATTAGGTATATTTTTAACAAATGCGTGTGGATTAGGTGGCCAGCTTTGCCAATCACTTTCCCACTGGGAGTTCTCTATGCAGGCAGAATCACAGGCATGGTGGGAGGATGTTATGGAATAGTGGGTGGAGGGCTGGCTTTGGAGTCAGGGCAGCCTCAGTTCAAGCCTTGTCTTTGCCACGTACTAGTCATGTGATCATGGAAAGGCCATTTGGCTACTCTATGCTCCAGGCACAGATTAGAAATGAGAGGAGATGCTTCTCTATTTTGGAAGTACTGAGCAGTCCCTGCACCTGTGAATCACTGGTCTTGGCCTAAAACAACTCTCCTCCCCTAACATCCTCCCCTGGTGACCTTCACATACTGATCAGGTCATGATCAGGTTATGTCAGAGGAAGCTTTGGGTCCAGACTGAGTGAGGGCTGTGTGTCCTATGAATGAGGACTAGTCCAGCTAAGGTCAGAGGGGCTTCTGACCCTAAGGTTGACCCCATGACAATGACTTTTCTGACCATAGCAGCTCCTACCAAGTGTAGAAGGGAAGTGCTGCTGAAACCTGCATCAGTGGAGAGCTGTACATCAAGACAAAATCACACATGCACACACATCCTTGAGGTGCTCGAGGTTTTACTCTCATTTAGCCCTTGACCCTTCTAATGGCTCCTACCTATTCCCAAGAACTGTATGAGGTAGGCAAAGCCTCATTTTCCTTAACTGTAAAATGAAGGAGATGAAATGGATGACTGCTAAGGCTCTGTATCTATGATCCTATGAATCTCCATTTTACAGATGAGAAAACTGAGGTCTGGAGATTCAGTAACTCCACTTGTATCCTGACGGTCAAGGAAGTCAAGAGTAGAACCTAGGTCACAAGACCAGGAAGGTAATAGAGTAGAAAGTTGAATCCAGGACTTCTGACTCCTAGTCTAGGGTTCTTTTTGGCTCCAGTCAAATTGATTTGAGTTCTGCTCCCTTGGAGATAGTCTTCTCTTTTATGTCTGATAGGAGACTTCTTATGATTCCTTCTAGCCCTATGTTTTGATGGCTCTATAACCCAGGAAGACCAGAAAGGCTAACATTCTGAATCTGAGCAGCCTTGGATGTTAAAAATACACAGCTCCCTGAACAATATCCTTCTAAAATGGAGACTCCCTGGCAGGAGCTCTCTGGCTCAGCCCTGTTGCTATGGGGATGCTGTTGGGACGTTGCCCTCATTTGGATCTGTTAGATGGAGGGAAGGGGGAGGGATAGAAGGAAGATGAAGATAGTTGGGGAAAAGTGATTAAATTAGTCTTTCTCAAATCTGGAAGAAGAGGGGAAAGAGACTACAACCTTTGGTATTCAATGCAATAAGCACTTAATAAATGCTTTTCCTTCTTTCCTCTCTCCCTCAGTCCCTCCGTCATTCCTCCCTTCTTCCATCCATCCTTCCTACCTCCCTTCCTCCCTTCCTTCTTTCCTCATCTACTACGCTGCCAGGCACTGCTCTACGTGCTGGGTCTACAGAGACAGAGGTTACAGAGTCTCAGCCCTCCAGGAGCTTGTAATAGGTAACCAGGGGTATATAATGTGCATAGAAATATATATATATATATATATATATATATATATATATATATACATATATATATACATATATATTATAAATAAGTAAATGCAAGTTAATTAGAAAGATCATTAATAACTAGAAGAATCAGGGAAAATTTCTTAAAGGAGATAACACTTGAGCTGAGCCTTGAAGGAAGATCAGGATCCAGGGAGGCAGTGAATTTCACAGAAGTGAATTTCACACATGAGAGATAGCCTGTTCAAAGGCTTGGTGGTAGGACACAGAATACCCAGCTTGGAGAATAGACAACAGATTAGTTTGGCTAGAGTGTAAAGTTTGTGAAGGGGAAACTTCCAGGTCATATGATTAACAAAATGGAGTTCTCAACATTCTCTCCAATCCTCAGGACCTCTCAGCAATGGAGATTATGCTCCACAGATAAAGCAATTTCAGTTATCTCTATGATCTAGGACAATAAGAATCCAAACAAGGGAAAACTCTGATAAACTAAGACCAGAGAAAGCTAATCTCTAGCCCTTAATGTCCATTCCCTGTCCCAGCACCCACAACAGTGCAGGAGCAGGGCTACAAAGGCCAAACCACTGGGTTGAAGTAGAACTCAGCTCCACACCTGCCCACTGCTGCCTCCACCCCCAGTGCCACAGAATTCCAAATGCTAAGCATTCTCCCAGCAGTAGCATGACAGTACTCTATGCTCCAACAGAGCTTGGCTAGAGAATGGATTAACAGAAAGAAATACATGTAAATACATGGAAGTGAAGGAAGGACAATTTGGAAGAAGACAAACAAAATGTAGTAAATTAAAAGAAAGCATGGGGGGATGCACCAGCAGTTAACCTTGGAGGTGGCTGTACAGATCTTAGCCCAGAGACAGTACGGGGGCTGGACAACTGGTTAGAAAGAGATGACAGGAGACCCTTTGCTAACACTGGGTGCAGCTGGCACTGATTGGCAACTCTATTGACTATAGGTAGTTTTGGGTTGTAGTTCCAGGGCACAAGAGACCAGGGAACCTGGTCATAGTTCCCGGTCAAGAGCAGTACTAGTACTTGAGGCTGCAAGGGAAGAGGGGCCTTTCTTGGATAAATACCAGAGTGCAGATCAGGAAAGCAGTGATCACACCTTGACCAGGACAGCACTACTTTGCAGACCCCCAGAAATAACTCTGAAAATAGCAACACAAAAAAGCCCAAAGCTTGGCACAGTGCCTCCCAACCCCAAGGTGAGCAGAACCCAACTTTAGCATAAAGTTTAAGGTGAGGAAATGGGATGAGAAAATGAGCAAACAACAGAAAAGAACTTGACCATAAAAACTACTATGATGGCAGGGAAGACCAAGATATAAACTCTTCTAGAAGAAGACAGCAATGCAAAAACTGCTACAAGAAAAGCCTCTTTTAAAGCTGGGAAAACTAGAAAGCAATATGGCAGAAATTTGGCATAGACCAATATCTTACATCATTTATCAAGATATGATCAAAATAGATACATGGCCTAGATATAGAGATATTACAAGAACATTTGAAGAACATGGGGCATATTACCTATCAAACTTACGGATAGGCAAACAATTTATGAACAAACAAAAGATGGAGAGCAGCATGAGATATAAAATGGATAATTTTGACTATATTACATTAAAAAAGGTTTTGTACAAATAAACCAAATGTAGCCAAGATCAGAAGGAAAGCAGAAAATTGGGAAAATTATATAAACAGTTTCTCAGATAAAGTTCTCATATTTCAAATAAACAAAGAACTTCATTAAATCTCTAAGAATATGAGTCATTCCCCAATTGACAAATGGTCAAAGGATATGAACAGGCAGTTTTCTGATGAAGAAATCAAAACAATTCATAGTCATGTGAAGAGATGCTCTAAATCATTATTGATTAGAGAAATGCAAATTAAAACAATCTCGAGATATCATTTTCACTTACCAGATTTCCCGAAAATGATTGAAGAGGAAAGCAACAAAAGTTGGAGGGGGATGTGGAAAAATCAGGACACTAATTCACTGTTGGTGGAACCGTGAACTGATCCAACCATTTTGGAGAGAAATCTGGAATTTCGCTCAAAGAGTTATTAAGCTGTCTATACCATTTGACCCAGCAATTCCACTGCTAGGTCTATTTCCAAAGAAGATTAGGGAAAAGGGAAAAGAACCTATATATTCTAAAATAATTGTAGCAGTTCTGTATCTGGTGGCAAAGAACTAGAAATTGCAGAGATGCCTGTTATTGGGAACAGCTGAATGAGTTGTGATATATGATTGTGATGGAATACTACTGTGCTACAAGAAACGATGAGTTCATTGATTATAGAAAAACATGGATAGACTTGCACAAAATAATGAAGAGTGAAATGAGCAGGACCAAGAGGACATTATGTACAGTAATAGCAATATTGTTTTTAAAACAATTTTGAGTAACTAAGTCATTTTGACTATTATAAATACCCAAATTAACTATGAAGGACTTATGAAGAAAGATGCTATTTGCATCCAAAGAAAGAACTGATAAATAGAAGTATGTATAGAATGATTTAACATAGCCACATCTACCTCTATCTATCTATCTATCTATCTATCTATCTATCTATCTATCTATCTATCCATTGTTGTGTCTAATGGTACCTATCTCTAGGATGGGAAGGGGGAAGAAAAAAAGAGAAAGTTATGTGATAATTTTATTATACATTTAAAAGGAACAGCAAGTTGTACATAATAGATTTTCAGTTTCATGTGCAATCATCTTTTTTCTATTCTCCTATGTTGTAAAAATGCTTGTTTATTTCATAACTTAAAAATAAAATTAAAAAAAGCAAAGCCTCAAAGAAATATGATAATTGGACTGAAGGCCAGCAAAAATTCTTGAGAGAGTTAATGAAAGATAAGCATGGTAGAGAAAAAGTTGGGAAAAGAAATGAGAGTGACGCAAAAAAATTATGAAAAGAGAATTGATAGCTTGGTAAAACAAGCACAAAAATACTGAAAAAAATGGAATTGGACTTAAAATGGAATTTGCCTAATGGTAGAAGAAGCAACAAAAAATATTCACTGAAGAAAAGAACTTTAAAAGTAGAATAGGCCAAATGGAAAAAGAGGCACAAAAATTCACTGAAGAAAATGTTTCCTTAAAAATTAGAATTGGGCAAGTGGAAGCCAATGACTTCATGAGACTTCAAGAAACAATAAAACAAAGTTAAAAGAATGAAAAAAGTAGAAGAAAATGTGAAGTATCTCATTAGAAAAACAACTGATGTGGAAAACAGATTAAGGAGAGATAATTTAAGAGTTATTAGACTATCTGAAAGCCCATGACCAAAAAGAGCCTAAACACCATATTTTAAGACATTATAAAGGAAAATTGCCCCCAGTATCTTAGATCCGCAGGATAAAATAGAAATTGAATGAATCCACCTATCACCTCCTAAAAGACATCCCAAAATAAAAACTTCCAGTAATATTATAGTCAAATTCCAGAGCTCCCAGGTCAAGGAGGACATATTGTAAGCAGGCAGAAACAATTCAAATATCATGGAGCCATAGTCAGGATCACACAAGATTTAGCAGCTTTTACATTAAAGGAGATGTGGGCTTGGGATATGAGTTTCCAGAAGACAAAGGAGCTAGGATTACAACCAAAAATCACCTATGCAGCAAAACTGAATATAATCCTTCAGGGGAAAAATAGATATTTAATAAAATGGAAGACTTTCAAGCATTCCTGATGAAAAGACCAGAAAATTTGACATTCAAACAGAGGACTCAAGAGAAATATAAAAGGGTAAACATGAAAGAGCAATTATAACTCAATGGAGTCAAACTGTAAATATTTCTATATGGGAAGAAGTTACATGTAACTCCTAAGAACTCTATCATTATTAGAGCAGTTAGAAGGAATTTGCACAGATAGAGGGCAGGGGTATGAGCTGATTATGTTGGGATGATCTCCAAAAAAATGTGTTGAGGTGAGAAAGAGGGATGACTGGAGGAAGGGGAAAGGGAGAAGTAGAATGGGGCAAATTTTCTAACATAAAAGAGGCATGCAAGGAAGAGCTTTTATGGTGGAGGGGAAAATGGGGGGGTGGTAGTGGTGGGCAGTGCTTGAACCTCACTCATCAGAATTGATTCAAAGGGGAAAATATATATTATATAATATATAGCGCGTTCACACACACACACACACATCTTTATTTGGGTATGCAAATCTATCTTACCCAATAGGAAGGTAGGAAGGGAAGGGGATAAGAGATATGGAAGGCAGGGAGAGATTATAAGGGAGCAGGCATATTGGGGAGGCAATGGTCAGAAGCAAGACAGACTTCTGAGGAGGGATAGTTTAAAAAGAGAAAGAGGATAAAGAGAAAGAGAGACAAGGATAAACAGAGGAAAATGGGATGGAGGGAAACTCACAGTAGGTGATCATAACTGTGAATGTGAATGGGATGAGTTTACCCATAGAACAGAAGCAGGCAACAGAATGGATTGGAAACCAGAATCTAACAATATGTTAGATTACTTGGGACAGAAAGACACATGCAGAGTTGAAATGAAGGGCTGGAACAGAATCTATTATGCTTTAGCTGAACTGAAGAGGGCAGGGGTAGAATCATGATCTCAGATAAAGCAAAACTAAAAATAGACTTAATTGAAAGAGATAATTAAGGAAACTACATTTTGCTAAAAGGTAACAAAGACAAAAAGTGATATCAAAAATATTTATAGCAAGTTTCTCTGATAAAAGCCTCATTTCTCAAACATATGGGGAACTTAGTCAAATTTATAAAAATAAGAGCCATTTCTCAATTAATAAATGGTCAAAACATATGTACGGGTAGTTTTCAGAAGAAGAAATCAAGGCTGTACATAGTATATGAAAAATGCTCTGAATCACTATTGATTAGAGAAATTCAAATTAAAACACTCTGAGGTATCACCTCACACCTATAGAAATAAGAAATGCTGGAGGGGATGAGGGGAAATAGGTACATTAATGCACTGTCGGTGGTATAGTGAACTGGTCCAACCATTCTGGAAAACAATTTGGAATTATGTCCAAAGGGCTATAAACCTGTGCATACCCTTTAATCCAGCAATACAATTACTAGGTCTATATCCCAAAGAGAGCAAAGAAAATTGGAAAAAGACCTACATGTATAAAATATTTATCTTAGCTCTTTTTGTAGTGGCAAAAAGTTCAAAATTGAGGGGATGTTCATTAATTGGGGAATGGTTGAACAAGTTGTGGCATATGATTGTGATGGAATACTATTGTGCTAAAGAATAAGGGGAGTGGTTTCAGAAAAAAAGTATGATAAGACCTATACGAACTGAAGCAATGACAAATGAGAAGAACTTGGAGATCATTGTGCACAGTAACATCAATGATGATTAACTGTGAAAGATTGGGTTATTGTGATCAATACAGTAATCTAAGACAGTTCCCAAGAACTCATATGAAAAAATGCTACCTCTAGAGAGAGAACAGATGAACAATGAGTGCAAATTGAAGTATAATTTACTGATGGGGTTTTTTTTTTTGCATTTTTGTCTGGTATGACTAATATGGAAGTATATTTTACATTTTTTCACATGTATAATTGATATTATATTGTTTGCCTTCTCATTGGGTAGGGTAAGGGTGGGATTGTGGGAGATAATTTGGAACTCAAAGTTTAAAAAGAAAAGAATGTTTAAAATAAATAATTAATATTAGTGATTTTAAAAATAAAAATAACCCATGATTGCCATGCAAGCAAAGCAGATTGATCTTAAAGATAGGATTACATATGGACAATTTAAATATTATAGGGCTCTCAGAAGAACATGACAAGTCAAAAAACATGAATATCACAGTGCAAGAAATTATACTTTCATTCTTGAAATGAAAATTTATCATTACATATTTTGAATTCTGTCTTATGTTCTGCTATGCACATGATATGCTTTTTCTTCTTTTCTTATTTTGTATTTAAGTTTATGATTTTTTTTTGTTCTTTTCTCTATTATGTATTTGTGTTCCGGTGTTTGAGTCTAAAATAAAATTTAGAAAAAAATGAAATCATGCAAGAAAATTGCCCAGAAGTTCTGAGTACAGAAAACAAAGTGCCATTGGAAAGAATCCATAAATCACCTCTAGAAAAAACCCTCAGCTATGCTGCAAACTACAAGACACATAGTAGTTAAATTGAATAATTCCCCAAAGACCTTCAAATAGAAAGGAAAGGACATTTGAATGAGACAAGCCTATTCTGCATTTACTATAAATCACAGGAGAACATGGAGTAGTGTGTTCTGAAGAGCAAAGGAGCTGAAGAAGCAGCCCAAGGTTACCTACCTTGCAAATCTGAGCCTAACTTTAAATAAAAAAAGAGAGATGTTCCATAAAAAATGCATTTGAAATGCTTCTAGAAAGAAAACTGGATCTGAAGAAATTGTTTGTTCCTTAAAAATCCTGGACAACAGAAATACAAGAAAGAAAAATGAATACAGCAACTAAGGACAGTAGCAAGAAGAACAAAAATGTAGAGGGACATTAAGAGATTTCTTCCTAAATGTGTATGAGGAGACAAGAGCGGAAGTCAAGTAGAAAAGTGATGGTGGAGAAACAGGCCTGAAGCATCATGGACTATACCTCATACTATCCCAACTACAAGTGAATCAGCATTTTTCAAAGATTGGCAGGATGTGAATGGCAGAATAACAAGGGGCCAACAAAGCCAGAGGATAGGATCTAGTTAATTATGGGGATCAGAGGATGGGTTTTGGCCTGGAAGAGTGAGGAAGGATGGAGAAAGTTTGTGTGTGTGTGTGTGTGTGTGTGTGTGTGTTTAGTGTCACAGAGAATATGAAAAATACATTTCAGAGAAGAGAGGCAGAGGGAGACCCAGAAAGGTAGAAGAATCTGACCAGAGAAGGGAAATTCCAAGTTCAGGATTGTGGAGATGGCATAGTTTGGGGTATGTGAGTTGGGGCCATGGTTTCTAAGGGTTTCTAAGAGAGAGTAGAAATGTATATTGTGGGAGTTGAAGAGGTGAGTCATTGCACACTCAACCTACTCTCCAGACTCAACGAAATTTCACAATATTATGAGGAATTCTGAGGGAACAGGCAGAAAATTAAAGGCATATACCATAGTTGTGAAGTCCAGCTTAACAGATTGTAGTAGACAAATTCTATATGGCTTTAAAGTTTGCAGAGCTCATCACACATTTGAGTCTCGTTATAGTCCTGGGAGCTAGGAGCTTTTATTACCTCCATTTTACAGATAAGGAAACTGAGGCCAAGAGCTGAAGTGACTTGCTCAGAGTCACACAAGCTTATGAACATATGAGACAGGATTTGAGCTCAGATTCTCCTGACTCTAGGTTGGCTTTATCCTGGCTGGTTCATCAAATATTACATAATAAATGCTGAAGTATTTAACCATTTAAAATATGTTCTCATGTACTTTGAACACCGAAGCTGGAGCAGTATACATTTACAACTACTTACACTTAAAATGGACATTCCATGTACAGAATTCCTTTAGAAGATGATTAGCCACTCCCTCTGGGTTCCTTCCTCCTCTTTGCCCGAGAGGCAGCATAGCACTCCTGTCAGAAACGAGTTTGAATTCTGATTCCAAAAACCTGGTAGGTAATTTTGGAACTTCAGGCAAGTCACTTCATTGTTCTGAGACTCAGTTTCCCCATCTGCCAAATTGGGATAATAATGCTGCTAGCATCCATCTCTCAGAGTTGTGAGGCTCAAGTAAGATCATTTATGTGAGATACTTTTATAATGTTAAACAGCTATAGAACTGTCAGTAATTATTAGTGTTTATTTCATTCTTCTGGTTCTGGTTTTTAAAATCATTTTGAATCAATTAATATATCTTTCCTTTTTCATGATTTTCTTGCTTTGCTCTCATTTCTCTTCCCAATTTTTCCTCTACCTCTCTTACTTGATTTTCAAAATCCTTTTTGAGTTCTTCCATGGCCTGAGAACAATTCATATTTTTCTTGGAGGCTTTGGATGTAGGAATATTGACTTTGTTGTCTTCATCTGAGTGTGTGTTTTGATCTTCCTTGTCACCATAGTAACTTTGTATGGTCAGAGTTTTTTTTTCTGTTGTTTGCTCATTTTCCCAGCCTTTTTCTTCACTTTTAAACTCTTTGCTAAAGTGGGGCTCTGCTTCCAGGGTGGGGGTGTGCACTGTTCCAAGATTCAGGGGTTGTTTTCAGAGATACTTCTAGGGACCTGTAAGTTTTCAGTTCATTTAAGGTGGTATGATCTAAGAAGAAGAAGTGAGTTTACTACTCTCTTGGCTTGTGCTCTGGTCTGTGAGAGATCTTTTCTGCCCTGAAACTGTGATGAGGGTTCCCACTCCCTTTTGGTCACAAGCTCTGGTGTGCTAATGCTCCTCTTCACCCTGGGACTGCCACCCAGGACTATGCCCCAGATCTCAGTATGGGCAAAGCAAGAGAGTCCTGCTCCCAGTGCCAGCAAAGAGACCCTTATAATCTCTTGAGCATTCCTGCCCCTTACTGTCTGTGGGCTGAGAGCTCCAGAAGCAGCTGCTGCCACTGCTGATTCAGTCACTCCCAAGGCCTGCTCCTGGTTTGCTGGAGCCTGGTCTGCACTGCGCTGGCCTGTGCTGGACTATGCTTCATTCTCACCTCGATGTGACTGACCTTTCATGCTGACCTTCTAAATTGTCTCGGATTGGAAATTTGTTTCACTCCCGCCCTTTTGTGAGCTCTGCTGCTCCAGAATTTGTTTTGGGGCATGATTTAAAGGTGTTTGGAGGGGTTTGGAGAGAGCTTAGTTGAACCACTGCCTTTTTTCTGCCATCTTGGCTTCACTCATTAGTTTCCAGTATATGTTTCCAATTGTAAAATATTCTTTTTATTTTTTTTTGCATTTTGAAGATATCAAAGTAATGTGAAAAAATGTAGACGAAGACCTCCAGCATTTTGGGGGGATCCCCAAATATAGAGAATCTATGAGGAAAGCATAGGCTCTGCTTCCATCCCTTTTATCCCCTGCCTTGTGTTCAAAGGAATTAGTGCATTAAGTGATCAAGGTTTAAGGCTTTACCTGTCTCAGGAGGTAATTGTTTTTTTTTTTTTGTGAGGTGATTAGGATTAAGTGACTTGCCCAGGGTCACACAGTAAGTGTTAAGTGCTGGAGGCTGGATTTGAACTCAGGTCCTCCTGACTCCAAGGCCAGAGCGCTATTCACTGCGCCACCTATCTGCTCCCTGAGGCAATAGCATTTTAATGAAGGCCGATAAAAAAAAAAAAGATTTTAGGACCTAAAGGTGTGTGACCAACGGTAGCCTTTCTAGGACTTCCAGAAGCAATGAGGTTGTATTAGGGTACTGATATCCTTGAGATGCAGCCTACAGAAGAGGAAAGTGGTTTCTATTTGTTATCAGACTTGCACTCAAATCTTTGCTCTGCTACTTCCATCTGCAGGAGAGATGGCTTCCCCTCTCCGGGCTGGTTTCCTCTTTTGTGGAAGGGCTGGATGATTGTTGAAGTCCCTTGCAGTCCTCAGTCATTAAAGACTAATCACTGAGGAAACAATCTGATTCGGTGGTTACAATAACAGCTAATATTCATAGAGAGCTTCGATGTTGCCAGCTGGTTACTTATGTTATCTCATTTGAACCTTAGAACCTTTAAGGTAAATGCTATTATTATCCCCTTTTACAGTTGAGGAAAATGAGACAGACAGAGGTTCAGTGACTTATTTGCCCAGGATCATACAGCTAGTAAGTGTCTCAGGCAGGATTTGAACTCAGACTCCTGTCTGACTCCATCTGCCTCACTACCTAGCTTCCTCTAGGTTATAATGGTAGAAGTAATAGTAGCCACTAGTGGGGAGAGTGAATTTAATTTGGAGCCAGGAAGATCTTCCTTCAGATCCTGCCTCAGACCCCGACTAGCTGTGTGGCCTTGGGCAAGGTGAGGACTGAGGAAGGTTTGAACCAGGGCTGTGGTTGTGTTAGTGAAGAGGAGGGGATGAATGTGAGAGATGGGGGGACAGAAATCATAAGACCTGGCAAGAGCTTGGTATGCTCGAGTTTTGTTTGAATGCTGATGTTCTTAGACCCATCCCAATCCCAATAGATTCTAAGGTTCCTCTGAAAATTCCCCTGAAATTCTATGTTCTAGACTGGAGATCTAGAGTCAGAAGGGATTTCAGAGACCATCTCATCTAAGTCCCTCTTTTTCGGATGAAGAAACTGATCCCCAGGGAGATAAAAAGTCACAGGATAGTATGAGAGGAGGCATCTGAACCTGTGTCCTCTGACTACAGAGACAGTGTTCTTCCCACTGTACCAAGATTTCTGCCAGCTCTGCTATGGTCTAAGGTTCCCTCTGGCTCTGTTGTTCCCCTACAACGTTGACATTCTTTCTGCCTCGGTAGCTTGGCTCAAACTTGTGAATGCTGATCAAATGACTTGGCCATTAACCTGGGAACAGCAACAAAGGTTGGGTTTTGTCTGCATTTTAAGCCAAATTCAAAACCTGGCAACTTGTCCTCTGCAGGAGCCTGGGCCCTGTAGGCAGACATAGTCTGCATTATTATTGACTTCTCCCAAGTTGCGTCATGGAAAAGTGCCAGCCGTTTGAGGAGGGCCATATGTCCCTGGCAGCGATTAGGGCAGGAAAGGGGGAGCTGTCCAGACAAGGTCCCAGGTGCCCATTCTCCACGGGGAACAGGAAGACTGGGTTCAGAGGCTCATGCCTGATGGAACTTGTCTCCCCTGAGAGAAATGTTGTCAGGTTGCTTTTAGGAAATAGCACTTAGGACTAAGTTAGCAAAGGGGAAACCCACCAGTGCTTGGGAATTCACAATTAAGAGAGAAAGCTACGTGTCCAGGTGCACTGCACATTTTTCAGAATGTGACCAGGATCTTCTCCAAGTCAGGAGATAGCTCCATGGTCAGGAAAGCGTTCACAAAGCCTCCTGGGACCTCATACATCTTCTTATCTCCCCAAGGAGAATCTTTCTACAGGGCATGTGGTTTCCTATCCTGCTCTCAGTGAGCTCCTGGTTGCTGACTGTAAGGAAAAGCTAATGGAATGGATTTGGACTACTTTTCACAACAAGAACAGTAGCTAGCTCTTCAACAGTGCCTTAATATCATCCCATTCTATCCTCACAAATGCCTTGGGAGAGATGTACTTTTGTCATCCTCATTTTACAGATCCCAACTGTCAAAACAGTATTTGTAAAGCATGGCTTTGACCCAGTCAGTCTCCTACTTAAGAATCTACTATCTCTAGGATAAAAGACACAATTCTCCACGCGGCATTTCCTGCCACCTCCATGTCCAGTCTAATTTCACAGAACTCTCTGCTCCAGGTCAGCTGGCCTGTTAGCTGTTGTCTCTATATGACGCCCTACCTCCTGCTGTGGGAATTCACTGTGAGTTTGCTCAGAGCTTCTTCTGGTCTGCCATGTGCTCCCTCCTCACCTCCTTCAAAGCCTAGCTCGGGGGCTCCTTTCTCTGGAAGCTGTCCTTTGCCCCTCCTCTTGACGGCACTATCCCTCTTGGCAGAGCTTTGTATAGCTTTCATATTTACTTAGCCGCTGCATGTTGTACCCCCCCTCCCCAGTCGACTGTAATCTCCCTGAGGTCAAGGATTGTCTTTGAATCCCCTGAACCTAGCACAGTCACTACCCAGAGTGGCCTCTTAGTAAATGTTTACTGAATTGAAAGAGGATTGAATTAGTGTCTGAGGATCTGGCTATGAATTCCTTTGGTGCTTTGGAGCTTCTTAGCTTTAGGACCTGGGACAGATGGGAGATCAACGCATTTGAGCTGGAAAAGACCAGACAGGTCACCTGGTACAACTTTCTTGTTTTGTAGATGAGTGAAACAGGGCTCAGAAAGGAGAACTGATGCTGCTTAGGTCAAATAGGTAATAAATAATCTCTCTGAGTTTCCTTTGTTCCTTTGTAAAATGAAGTGGTTGGATAAAATAATCTCTAAGGCTCTTTTTTTTTGTTTGAAATGTCATGAAGACAACTTTTTGCACCAGGAATAAGTCCATGATGGGTCCATATGAAAAACAGATTGAGAGATGTCACATCCATGTTGCTAGGTGGATACTTCTGACCTCTGAGTCAAGGCCATTCTTCTTCTTCTTCTTTTTTTTTAAGATTGGTAGACAGTATAATCCAAAACACAAGATCCAGAACAGATAACTGTAAATAATAATTGGATTGAGTGTACAGTTTTCAAAACACTATTACTCAAAAGTACTTGGCAGTACAAGTATTTCTATCCCAATTTTAGAAATGAAGGAACTAATGCTCAGAAAGGTGGACGTATTTGTGCAGGTTTATTCAGTTAGGAAATGCTAAATCCAGGACACAAGCCCATTTCTTGTTATTATGAGACTACTTCACTTACATCATAAATAAAGACAAAGAAGCACAGATCATTTCCTCATCATCGATGAAATATTTAAATATTAAAATACAATTATTTAAGCTAATTATAATAAAATAATAAAACAACAATCCTTTCCCAGCAAGTATAGTGTCTTTAAATGCTCCTATTATTCTATAGGGCTTTTTCTTTTTTAAAAATAATTTCTGACTCCAAGTAAAGATTTCTAAAGATCCCCGAGGGTCTTAATTAATTCCTAGAAAGAAGCTTCACTTGTTCAGGCAAAATGAATTAAAAGTCTGAGCAATTAACCAGCAACCAAATAAAACAAATAGATCATTTAGTATCCAAGTAACTTCCCCAACCTCCCTGGCTTTATGTTCAGACCTAGTAAGACTGTCACCAGTAGCAGTGGTTTTGTTTTTCTGGGAAGCAGTTTAGCCCCTAGCCTTAGCTGATTGCTGACTGGGTAGTTAAAAAAAAAAGCAGAACTCTGCCTGCACAAATACAATTTGCTAATCCAAATGGGTACTCTGATACTTCAATATGGTTCAAATGTTACCTCCAAAGGTAGAACTTGCAGTCCATCCAGACCTTCCCAACTTGTTTGACTCTTTTCCATTTCTCTTTTTATAAATCTTCACCCAAAACTTAAAGGCCAAAATTAAAATTTACTGTTGGAAAACCTTGGCCAATTTAGTAATTGGCCATTAATTATGGGATACCTCATCCAATTATTTTTGCTTTTATTGATTCATTCTTAACAATATTATCAAATAAAGAACTAAGATAGATATCTTTAAGTGCTTGAAGGCTATCATGAAGAAGAGAGATTAGATTATCATTTCTACATAGATGATATGTGTGTCTGCATACACATAAAATATGTATATATGGTACTGTGTTTTATATTATATTACATACATGAACAATCCTACACACATATATGCACTTATATACTTTATACATATATAATTATCTATCATAGATAATTAATAGATAGTTATCTAAATATAATTATCTATAGGTATCTCTATATCTCCATGTATAATTTTGTATACATAGAAATCTATAAGCAGATTTTCATCTCTATTTAGCAATCTATACCCAATGCGTCTTGTAGCCATATTAGTATCCACTGGCATGTATGTGCCGTGTTTGTGCATATGTAGAGACAGACAGAGATGGAGAAAGAGAGACCTTACACTCTTGCCCTGAGAAGAAACAAAGCTGTTTTTAAATTTGGTGTCTGTTAATCTCTCTCTCTCTCACTCTTTCTCCCACATGTATTTGTGTATGTATATATGTGTGTGCATGTATACCCATACAAATATATGACTAACCATTTTTACACACATATATACACATTATATATATATATATACACTTACATATATGTATACATATATTAATGTATACCAACTGATACTAATACGGCTATAAGAAGAGATAGAGAGAAAGTAAGTGATAGAGATAGATATCTATAGAGATATCTTTATTTATAGATAGGTAAATATAAAATATGTCTACATATCTCTACACATAAAGTATACATATGTATACATATATGTATGTAAATGCCATTATACATCATATGTAATATATTGTGTACATATAACTCCAGAACCACACATACATGTAAGTTCAAATGTGCGCATATACAAAAAAATTCTATCTGAATAGAGATGATAGGCTAATATCTTTTCCTCAAGACAACCTTGAAGTACACAAAAACCCATATCGAATTAACTCTGAGTAGTCTCTTCTCCAGACCAAATGTCCTTAATCCCTTCCTGCTGATACTAACATGGCCACAAGAATCACTGGTTTCTATTAGTCAGAATGAATTTAATTTACAAACAGATTTTCAAGCTGTGTCATATTAAACGGCCAATTGTCTACTTGATCACGGATTTCTCAGGGCTTCAGGGTATTGGGCGAAGATTTAGTAAATAGAAAGACACAAGAGTCAAACAGGCTGAGGTCTAAGTAGACTCAGATTTGTACCATGTGAGGTATCATTTGTACCATACTGAAGTATAACGGTCCTTATTTGGAGCACCAAACTGTTTCCAAACAGAACAGAGCCATAATTACTTTTTTAACAATACAAAAAATAATCAAGTAATCATAATAGCTAAAATGCATCTCAGAAATCCTGAAAGTCAAGGCCATTCTTGCCTAGGGTACCTTCAACTAGCTTCCTGTGAAATCAGGGGTCCCCTTCTTTCAAGCTGGAGCCTTTGCCCTCTCTCTTGAGGGTGGCTATACATTATTTTCTTGCTGAATTAAAATCCCCTTCTTCAAATATCCTCCTAACCCAGATGTTTGTTCTCCTTTGTTATTTTCACAAAAGGAGTCATTGGCACCAGGATGCCTCTGCAGGGGATTAGGACACATCTGCTGCTTATTCAAGGCACACTCCTCACTGCCACCCCCAACCCTCACTCTCCCATTCTGGGCATGTAAGAAATCAGGCCCAGTCACAAACATTAACATGACTGCTCCGAGGTACACAAACACTATGTTCATACAGGGTAGCCCCAACGTAGCATGCACTCACCACGGATAGTCTTATGGATCCGAGGGAGAGGCAATGACTGCTGAAGGCTTCCTTTGAGACTCAGCTACGTGCTTTAGGTGCACGACTCATGCTGCTCCATACCCCACTTGCTCAGAGACTCATCCATCCACCCAATCTATCCATCCACCCATCTCTCTATTGTCCCTTACTCTTAACCAGCTCCTAACTGATCCTTCTAAGATATTAACTGATGGGAGCTTAAGGTCATGGGATCCCAGGATTAGAGTTTAGAGATCATGTAATGCAACTGCATCAATTTGCAGATGGAGAAACCAAGGCAAAGAGAGCTGTAGTAATTTGGCCAAAGTCAAGAAGAAAGGAGGTGAGAGTCCCTCTGCATTCTGCCCAGGTGAGACCAAATTTGGAGTATTGTATTCAGTTCTGGGGACTCCGTGTTAGGGGGCTGGGCATTGAATAGCTGGAGGGAGTCCAGAGGAGGGTGTCAAGGATGGTGAAAGGCTTCCAGTTAGGACCTCTAAGATCATGACATGATCTCTAAGGTCCCATCCAGCCAGGGAATTCTGGGATTCAGACCTAGCTCCTCTAACTCCAGCTTGCCTATGACTTGAGATGTTATAGGGTACAGTGAGTTGAGTGTTAGATGCGGGAATGTTGGGTTCAAATTCTGCATCGTATGCTTGTTACTTATGATACCTTGGTCAAACCGCTCACACTCTGTGAGTCTCAGTGTCCCCAGCTGTAAAATAAGACTACCTGTAGAACCCTTCTCAGAGGATTGTTGTGAGAAGCACATGAAGTTACACACACACACACACACACACACACACACACATACATATATATATATACGCATATATGTATATATGTGTATACATATACATATATATGTATATGGCTTAGCAAACATTAAGGCTCTATGGAAATGTCAGTCCTTTTTCTTAATATTTATTATGTTCAAAAGTCTTTCCTACAGTGTCCTAAGTTGTACACAGCAGTTTCTCCTACTCATTCTATAAGGGAGGAAATACAGATAGTTGAATCCATTTTACAGATAAGAAAACTAAAGCCCCTAATGACTTGTTCAAAGTCAATGGCTAATGAATGCTGGAGCCCTGATTCAAACCCAGGGCTCCTGTGTCCTAAGGCTAGCATTCTTTCTACTATATCACAATGTCACGAACATGTCAACCCCAGATCTGGACAGGGTGCTGTCCCAGATGCTGTATCCTGTAAGAGATTTTTTAAAAAGATCTGAATCTTCTAGGAACCAAAGGAATGACTCAGCTTATCCAATCGAGATGATGAAGGCCATGCCCATTAACATGCAGAAGATGAATGGGAGAGCTGGTCCCATGGTCCCTTTCCCTCTCTGGGCACCCAGATCCTTTGACTCCAGAATCCATGCTCTTTTCTTGGGACTGCCGGGTAGGATGAAGATTAAATGGGACAACGTGGATGGCTGCCGTGTTAACATCAATCATGATTGCTACTTTTTCTCACCCTCTGTTTTCTCATCCTGCCAGTCTTTAAGGGTTTCTGCCCACTGGGAGGACCTTCCTCGACAATTTGATGTCAGATTTCATGCTCCATTTGTATGCTGGTTCATTGTTCAGCTATGGGAAGGGCTAGGAGATGGTGAATCTGATGTATGTCAGGGTAGCTGTGAGGGTCAAATGCAATGATACTCATAAAGGGCTCTGCAAACCTCAAAGCCCTATAAAAATGCTAGCTATCATGATGGTGTGTGCATCCTTCAAGGTCCTCAGGTGACCCAGGCAGACTCAGTCCCACTGCTTCCTCCTTCCGAGTTGTTTATTACCCAATGGACAGCTGGCACTTCCTTTTGCAAGCAAGCAACACGGAAATGATGTATGACATCCTTGTTTCAGAGAATGTGTCTGAACTCGGTCTTCTTTTAGAATGGCTTACATAATCTCTTGTCATAAGCAAAAATAAAGTTAATTTGGTACTTTAGGTTTTAGAGCATTGAGGACTAAGGGGAGAAACCCCCAACCACAATGCAGGGGAGCCAAGATAGATGCCATCTAGCCTTGACTCTGCCTCTGAACTCATGGAAGCCACTTGGCCTCTCTAGATTTCAGTTTCCTCTTCCGTAAAATGAGTGTAAGGTCTCCGAAGTCCTTTCCCCCTCTCAATCCTATCATCCTATGTACTTGAAAAGAGTGAGTGACTATGAGAGATGATGTCTTAGAGGCTCAGCCAGGTGGCCAGAAGGCAGTGAGGCTGAGGGCAGGAAGGTCACCTGGTATGGACACAGAAGAGGAGAACTGAAGCAGTCAGAATTGTGTCTACGCAGCCCAGGACTGTTTTACTCCAAGATGGTGGTGAGGGTCAGGCATAAATGGGAAGGGGATGGACTTTAGAGGAGAGGGGTGAATTCAGGGGATGGCAGATTGACACTCGAAGGACTTTACAAAACATCTAATCCAGTTCCCTGTTTGCAGAGGGAGGAGAAAGCAGAGACTCAGGGATGGGAAGAGATACATCCATCTCACTAGTAATAGGTAACAGAACCAAGGTTCAAACCTTGGCTTCTGATTTCAGACCCGTTGCCCTTTCCACTGTACCACACTGACTCTAAGATGGTGGAAGCAAGACTCAAAGCCAAAAAATGGGAGAAGAATCAAGGAAGAAGACAGATGAGGAAAGGGCTTCAGTCTGTATCATAGGGAGACAAGCTGAAGGAAACAGGCATGTTTATTTTAGAGAAGATCCTGGGGAGAGGAGTGGGGAAAGGGGAGCCTTCAGAGCTGCCCGAGTACTGAAAGATACGACACGTGGAAGAGGAATTTCATTTGATCTGCTCGACTCTGGGAGCAGAGCCAAGAGCAAGGGGTAGAGAGACAATTGTATGCCTGATGTCAGGAGCTGGCCCTAGATGGAATGGGCTGTCCCAGGAAGCGGTGAATTCCCTGCTCCTTGGAAATCTTCAAGCAGAGGCTGCATGGCCACCACGGGATGCCTTTGGAGTCTGGATTGGACTAGGTCTTGCTGAGTCGCCTTCCAACTTTCAAATTTTGGGAGTCTGGAAAAGTGTTATCAATCATGGCTTTGGGAGAGAAGGGAGCCGGTGTAGTCTGTGGCAGGAGGAGGAGGCGACTAGAAGTCTCATTCATTCATTCATGATAATCATAAATAACTGACATCTGTGTAGATCTTTAAAGTCTGCTAAGTGTTTCCTAGACATTATCTCACTGGAGCCGCATAATAACCCTGTTGAGTAGCTGTCATTATGCCCATTTTACAGATGTGGACATTGAGTCCCAGAGAGGTAAAGTAATTTGGCCAAGGTTACTCAGCTTGCAAATGTGAGAGTCAGGTTTTGAATCCATGTATTCATTCGATAAGTGTTTATTAAATATCTACGTATGAATGGCAGGGGTTGGGGGTGGGTGGGTGGGGATACAAAGTTTCTCTAAGTTGTGTCTTGGTTCCCAGTCCTCATAGAGCTCCCCCTACATTCTGGCAGATCACAAAATTACATGGTAAAGACTTCAACATGATACAAAGGCAGTGGGAGGTGAGGTCCTGGATCTTCGATTTCCCACCAGAAGGGACCTCAGAGCCCTTTCTGGGCTCATTAGTCAACCTGCTCATTTTACAAATGAGGAGACAGGCAGAGAGGAAAGGGAGTTACAGGAAGCTGTCGGAGGGCAGGGCTCTTTCCTTTTTATCCTCGTTATGTACAGTGGCTGGCACACAGTAGGTGTTCAATAAATGCTTATGGATTGATTGATTGCTGAAGGTCACTCTGAGCTGTCTGTTCCCCAGAACTGCCAAGGTAGCTGTTTGCTGGACATGAGGCTTGTAGACCTGATCATAAGTAAATGTATGATGAGTGAGGGCAAGAGATGACATACTGATTGAGCTGAAATGCTGGGGCCACTCCACATGCAGGTCAGCAGCCTAACTGGCCAGAGGGGAAAGCATATTCTCAGAAACAGGAAGAAGAGACATGTGAGGGGGAAATCGCAAGCATGAGGCTTTCACTTTATGGAGAAATCATTTCATGGCATCATAGATTCAGGTCTAGAAGGGACTTCCTAAAGATAATTTAGGTCCAATCTCTTCATTTTTTCCCCCCATTAAACACATTTTCACATTAGTGAAGTTGTAAGTAAAAATTAAAACCAATAGGAGGAACCATCAGAAAGATGAAACAAAACTCAACTGAAGGTAAAAATAAGTGAGAGTGATTCGACTTCCATAGTTCTTTTTTTTATGTTTGTTTAACATATAGCATGGGAAAGGAATTTTCTTTCTTTTTTTTTAAAACAAAATTTTTTCCATATGCTTTTGAGTTGAAAATTTTTTTCTCCCTTTTTCTCCCCCCCAACCCTCCCCAAGACGGCGCACAATCTGACATAGGCGTTACATTTACATGCCCATTAAACATATTTTCACATTAGTGAAATTGTAAGCAAAAATTAAAACCAATAGGAGGAACCATCAGAAAGATGAAACAAAACTCAACTGAAGATAAAAATAAGTGAGAGCGATTTGACTTCCATAGTTCTTTCTTTGGATGTGGACAGCATTTTCCATCCCGAGGCCTCTGGAGATGTCTTAGATCCTCGTAATGCTGAGAAGGGTTCAGTTTAACATTCTTAGTCATTGCATAACGTGGCTGCTATTGTATACAAAGTTTTCTTGTTCTGCTCACTTCACTCAGCATCAGACCATATAAGTCTTCCCAGGTTTTTCTGAAGTCAGCCTGTTCATCATTTCTTATAGAACAATAGTATTCCATTACATTCATATACCACAACTTGCTCAGCCATTCCCCAATTGATGGGCATCCTCTCAATTTCCAATTCTTTGCCACCACAAAAAGAGCTGCTATGAATATATATGTACATGTGGGTCCTTTCCCCATTTGTTTGATGTCTTTTGGATATAGCCTTAGAAGTGCTATTGCTGGATCAAAGGGTATGCACATCTTTGTAGCCCTTTGGGCATAGTTCCAAATTGTTCTCCAAAATGGTTGGATCATTTCACAACTCCACCAACAATGTATTAGCGTCCCAATTTTCCCACATCCTCTCCAACATTCATCATTTTCCTGTTTTGTCATGTTGGCCAATCTGATAGGTGTGATGTGGTACCTCAGAGTTGTTTTGATATGCATTTCTCTAATCAATAATGATTTCCAATCTCTTCATTTTATAGATGAAGAAACCCAGGCTCAAAGAGAAGGGACTTGTCCAGGGTCACACAACTAGGAAGAGGTAAAGCCAGGATTTGAACCTAGGTCATGTTAAGGTTTGCACAGAAACACCTGTGAATATTAGTACTCTAGGGTCATAGATCTAGTGGCAGATGGGACCTTAGAAGCCAGCCAGCCTACCCTCATTTTACAGAGGGAGAAACTGAGGCCCCATGAGGGGGAGTAACTTTCTCAGGATCATACAGACCGTGAGCATCAGAGGCAGGCAGCGTACCGCCTTTGAGTGTGCATGATTTCCACTTCATTGGGTTAGAGATGGGGAAATGAGGCTCACACAGCTGAGAAGATTGTCTGGGGTTCCAGAGGGGAGATCTGAAGCCAGGTCTTCTCCTGGTTCTATGCATTTTCCATTACACTATAGTGGGCATCTTGTATTCCCAGGGAGCCAAGGACACAGGTGTGAATGCTCACATATGTACACATGTGCACACACACAGTCATACATGTGCATGTGCACACACATGCACACACCCTCACACACATGCACACCAATGCACTCTTTTTCTGCTCTGGTTTCCCCTGGGTTCTGGAGATACCAGGCACACAGTTGCACACCTGTCCAGGGGGAGCCCTGAATATCTGAATGGAGAATGAATAATTCCATTTCCTGGATGGGAAGCAAGAAATTAAGCTCTTTGAAAACACCATGGATGGCCCCAGTTTTCACCGGAGATGACCTGCTAGGAGAGGGATGTCCCTGCAGGATGTATTTATTGGAAGCTTATTTGTCAAAAGGAGAGTGATGCTTTGGCCATAAAATGTTAGGTTCTAGCATTTATAGAGAAAATGAAAGAAAAATTGTGAATCAGCTTTTCAGAGAAAATTCTTAACTAAATGGTTATTGGGGTGCTCTGTGTTCCTGAAATTGTAGAAGTTCGTGCGGGACCCACACCCTCTCAGAACTTCAACTGCTTCTGATGAAAAGTGAGGCAGTGTTGCCTAATGGGTAGTGTGCTGTGTTTGGCCAGGAAGACCTAGAATGCTGGGTGACACCTCACACAGTGATTTGTGACAAGTGGCACATCACTGCACTTCTTTGACCGATCTGCTCCAAGAGAGACAAAGTGTGACTTGCATTGAGGGAGGCCATTCCCTGCCAAAACTGTGGTCAAGGACTGTGTCCTTGGGCATCACCTAACATGAGGGGGTGGACTGGATTCTCTAAGGCCCCTTCCCAAAAAAGGTTAATCCAAGTTATCTGAATGGGGACTCAGTTGTGTGTAGTAAAATTTCCTATATTACATTATTTTTTTTGCTTGACGAATGTTTTCAGGTAGAGTTGAGGGGAAAATGTAACAAAATAAATACTTGATAATTGAAAAAAATTAAGAAAAAAAAGAAGTAATCCCCCAATTTTCCATATTATAAAAAGCTCATGTGTCTATAGCATTTAAAAATATTGGAAAGTAGGCTATGGAGGGATTATAATCCCTGTTTTACGGATGAGGAAACTGAGGCTCAGAAAAATGAGATTACTTGCCTATAGTCATAGTAAGCAACAGAAGTAGAATTTGAATCCAGATCTCCCTGGCTTCAGGCCCAGAACTCTTTCCACTATAGCACACAGCCTTATGGCAGGATAAAAAGCATTTCATTCAAGTAAAATATAATTTGAATGGGTCAGTTTATTGTGGTAGGAACTCATTAATTTAGATCCATTGGAAGAAAGGTCATTTTAAACTAGAGATGTATAAATCATTCATAGAAAGAGGCAATTGTATTTTGTTCAAGTCTATAGAAACTTGAATTTGACTGAGACTGGGGATGGACAGATAAAATGATTTGTAATTGGCATGTGAAAGCCCCACTGCCAGCCTAGACACAGTGCATTTGCTTTTATTGCCTCTGCCCCAGCTCAGTGAAACCTTCAGCAAAGTACTTCAAATGAGTAAACTATCTCCTTTTAGCCTTATTTACCCAATTGAGGCAATGCTCATTCCTCTGGTGACTCAGTTTCCAGCAGCACTGAATCTCTTTGGGGATAAATGAAGCCTGGAAGGCGGCCACAGACCACTGAGAGAGCTTCCATGTAGAGCCAAGCCCAGCCCTCTACCACCTGCATCCAGAGCACACTTGGCTTTCTTCTGTCCTTAAACCCTGGTTCCTGGGCCCTAGTGAGGCCGCGTTGTTCTCAGCAGTTGCCACTTTTGCCCCTCCCACTTACAGTGTTGTTAGGGTTTTCTAGCATTGCTATGATTTTGGATCATAAATTTCTATCAAATCAAAATTCATTGAGCATTTTCACTGAGTTAGCCACCATTAGCAGCTAGCACAGGGTTTGACACAGACTGCAGTTAAGGTGCTTAATAAATGCTAATTGGCTCACTGATTGAGCTGTTCCTAGCCAATAAGGAGAACATAAGCTAGTTGGAGAGATGTCATTTGGCTATTAAAGAGAAGCATGTGCGTGTGCATGTACATGTGCACGTGTGTGTGTGTGTGTGTGTTTTGCTCAGATCTGGGTCAAGGAAGAAGACATCTGAGGTCCCTAACAGCTCAGATCATGCGCTTCTATGAAATATTCTCATTTTTGGAAGCTTCTTTCGTCCTGTATGGCATGGACTGAGTCATGGAGAGGGAGAAGTGATAGAAATTGGGAAAAGGCATATGATTTCCTAAACAAATCCCTCCATGTGGGAGTCATGTGGCTGACGCTTAGCGGCTGGGCAGAGGTGAGGCATTGCATCTGCTAGGGTTTGAACAGGGGCTCTCAATGATAGGTTAATCAGCATGTTAGCCCAGCCTCCTCCAAGTCCCCTGCACCTGGGCATGGCAAGAGGCCCAACTCAGAAAGAGCTGGTGATGTGTAAGGCAACGTACAGAGAGTGCTGCTCTCAGAGTCACAAAGCCCCAGTTCTAATCCTTCCCTTGTACCAATAGGGTTTAGCCCCATAGGCGTGTGTCCACTCACTGAGACAAGGGCCTCACACTTAGAGTACCAAGAGTCAAGTTCCATACTCCGAGATATTCAGCACAGGATAAAATGGGATCTCCTTCATTCTTTCGGCATCGCTGAACGCCCAGCATCAGTAGGGAAAGTGATGAATAGAGTGATTGCTTTTCTCATATAGAGGCACTGAAACCTGATCCGTGCCACAGTTGGCTGATGCTTCCCAGTCAGCCACAAAGATCCTCAAAACCCATGTGGACAGGTTGTTGCTGCTGCTCAGGCCTGTCTGACTCTTTGTGACCCCAGCTGAGTCTTCTTGGCAGAGATTCTGGAGGGGTTGGCCATTTCCTTCTCCTGCTCATTTTACAGATGAGGAAACTGAGGCAAACAGGGTGAAGTGACTTGCTCAGGGTCACACAGCTAGTCAGTGTCTGAGGCTAGATTCAAACTCAGAAAGATAAGTCTTCCTAATGAGATGTAATTTTCTTTTTCATCATTGTGAATTGCTTTATAATAAACATAAAAGTTACCAGATTTGTCACAAGGTCACTTGGCTGACGTTCCAAGATTCTGAAAGCACAGAAGAATGGCATTACAAAAGCCCAAACCAAATCATAAGGACGATTAAAACTGCAGAGAAGCAAGTTTTACTACCTTTCCAAGAAGGAGCTGTCTTACATCATTACAAAGCATGGGGCTCAGCAGTTACAGAAATGGGAAATGTCCATGTTATTGGCAAGCTATTAACTGTAATGGAGAAAGGTTTTCATAGGATTAATCAACGAAAACATTTATGCAGTGCTTACTATGTGCCAGGCTCTATGGTAGGACCTGGGGCTATAAATACAAAATTAAAATAATCTCAGCCCTCAAGGAACTCACATTTAATTGGAGGAGACAATACCTGTGCACATTAAGCATCCTTAAAATGGACACACTAAACAGAAAGGAGATGTTTCGGAGGCAGGGAGGGAGGGAATTGAGAAAGACCTCACCTCGAAGCTGGTGTTTGACCTGAGCTCTGAAGGAAATGAGGGATTCTAAGACCCTCAGATCTTCACCAGCTTGTTCAGCTGCCCTCATTTTTCAGAAAAGGGGGCTGAGACAGGGAGAAAATAGAGGACTTGTCCGGGTTCACAAAGGCAGTAGGTGCAAAGGTCCCAAGTCCTCAGATCCAGTCCTCTTCCTACAGTGCTAACTTGCCAGCAAGGAAAGGCTATGCTGCTCCTCCTCCCCAATGCTATCCCCCTTCCCTCTTCTGCATGTCCCCACAACTTAGCACAGTGCCTGGCCCATAGTAAGCCCTTAGTAAGTGCCGGCCTGACCCTTCCCATGCTCCCCCCCTCACCTTCTCCCCTACTCTTAGCCTCCTTCTGTCTAGTCTGGCCTAGAACAGTGTCCACAGTCCTCTCCCCTCACCTGGAGTTCTCCTCTATCTTTTCCCTCAGCCAGTTCTAAAGCAAATGCCTGCTAAATTCAGACTGGAAAGAAAGCCTAGCTGGTGTCATAGAATCCAACTTTACATTGGAAGCTGAGGGAAATCTCCTCTCTTACAAGAGGAAAGTATAAAAAGGGTTTGGGGATATTCGGGAATCATGAAGAGCTGAGAGGTCAAACAGGCCAACTCCCCCATTACACAGATGAGGAGAGTGAAGCTTGGTCATCAAGCCTTCTTTTCTTCCCAGTAACAGTTGTAATTCCCCCAGTAATTTAAGGTCCATTTCTTCATAATTCCCCTCTGAGACCGGTAATTATTATACCTGTCTTGTGGATGAGAAAACTGAGACTCAAGAAGGTGATGTGAATTGTCCCAAAAGATATGAATTCTTCATGAATAAGGATTGTACTTGTATCCCCGGTGCCTGACATAGTGCATAGCACACAGTAGGCACTGACTGATTGCCTAGTATAATGCCTGGCACGTGGTAGTCACCTACTAATTGCTCAGTGATTGATTGCTTATAGTCACACCAATGATCATACATTTGGAGCTAGAGTGCTTTGGAATAGAAAACTAAGTCAGAGACTGAGTTTAAGGAGGAGAAATTGGGGAAAACTTGATGGAAAGTTGAAGGAGAACCATCAGAACTGACCACAGTCAAGGAGAAGATCTTGACTTAAAAGAGAAGAACGGTCCATGAGAAGAGCCACAGAAGGAGGAAGACTCGTGGCAAAGAAGGTGGTTGGCAAAGCAGAACAAGGCAAGGAAAACCCACTGATGAAAGGGGACCAGAGCTTAGGAGAAAAAAGGAAAGAAATTGGGTGGGCAGGTCATGCAGTGAAGGGTTGCTTAAGAGGCGATTGAAGTGTTAAGTGCTAATGGGGGTGAGTAGTAATCCCTTACTCAGTCTGATAGTTCATTCATCTATGTTTGTATATGGATGTAGGTAATTCATGAAGCACTTTCTACATACCGAGCGCAGTCCTAAGCATTGGCATTACAGTCCCTGACATCAAGGAGTTTCTGTTCTATCCAGGGGGTCAAGATGCATCTACAGCAATCTGTAGACAACACAAAAAAAAGAACACAAGGTAGTTGGTGGAGACGGAGGGCACGAGTAACTGGAGGTATCATAAGGAGCTTCACATAGAAGATGGTGCTTGAGCTGAGGAAACAAGAGATTCAAAATAATAATAATGAACATTTATACAGTGCTTACTATGTTCCAGGCACTGTGCTGGGCACTTTACAATCATTACCTCATTTAATCTTCACAATAACCCTGAGAGGTAGGTGCTATTATCATCCTCATTTTATAGTTGAGGAAACTTGGGCAGACGGAGGTTAAGTGATTTGCCTATTAGACAGGGACTTTTTAGACTGTCTTTTGCCTCTCTGTATTCCCAGCACTTAGCACAGTGCCTGCACATAGTAGGTGCTTAATAAATGTTTGTTGATTACCAGGGTCACACAGCTAGTAAGTGTCTGAGACTAGATTTGAACTCACTTCCTAACTCCAGGGCTAGCATTCTATCCACTGTACCACCTATCTGCCTCTAGAAGTGAGAAGGAAATGCATTCTAGACATTTGGGGACAGCCAATGGAAAGGAATGGAGACAGGAGAAGGAGTGTGAAGAAGAGTCAGAAGGCCAGAGTGGCTGAATGGCGGAGTGTGGAAAGGTGTTGAGGAAACTTTATGATGTTATCCAGGAGTGATTCAAAGCTCCCAGGACTGAAATTCTGAAGGGAAGTAACTCCAGTGAGAAGGAAAAATGGGGATTTGTCTGGAAGGATAGATATGGATGCTGAGGGAGCTCTTAAACCAAATTAGATTTACCAAAGATGTAGTCCAGAAGATGAACACAAAGCATGGCATGGTACTAGAAGAGCAGCTAGTGCCAGGAACGCTCAACCTCAGAAATAACAGAACTTGGCAACCTAAGGGCATTCCCCCATATCAGGATCAAAGAGGAAAGGGGAGTGCTGAAAGGAACCTCAAAATCCCCTCATTTTACAGATGGGGAAATGGAGGCTCAGACAAGTCAAAGTATACTAGATCTAGAGTTGGAAGAGATGTTAGAGCCCAGCTAGTCTAACCCCTTCATTTTACAGATGGGGAAACTGAGGCCTGAGGGGTTTCAGTGACTTGCCAATAATGACAGGTGACAGAAATAAGACCAAACTGTTCAATTCTAATTTGGCTTATTCTCTCTCTCTGCCCCAGTCCCTTTGGATTGATAAGGACAGAACAGCAATGGCTAATGGGGAGTTGATACCTAGGATAAGGAAGGAGATAGTAAGAGAGTAGCATAAGGTACCTGGCTCAGGTGAACTCTGTTCTTAAGGACAGATCAAAATGGCAGATGAGATGGTGTACTCATGGTCAGTGCTATTTGGAAGCCAAGAGAGCACAGGAGACAAACTTCAGGCCTGCAGAAGGATGAAATTTGTTGTTCCAGTTTTTACAAGAGGGAAGAGAATAGATTTGGCAAGTGTTGGCCAATGAGCTTGATTTTGATTGCCAGTAAAATTCTGGAATGGGTGGTTGAAGATCTGATCAGCGAACCTCCAGAAAAGTAAATAAGGAACCCAAAGAGCCAGCTGGGCTTCTGCAAGCACAGACTTTGCCTGACTCAACTGGATTCCTTTTATGCACAGGGTGACTGAATGGATGGATCAGGGAAACACTTGCTGAATCATGAGATCTGATTAGAAGAAGACCCAGAGCTATTAGTGGTAAGTAGGCTGCCAGCCCAGGAGTCAGAAGCATAGCACAGCACAGAACATTCAAACAACGTCCAGGAATGAGCTGGTGGTCAGTTCCCCTATGTTTGTTCCAGTCAACTATATTTGGAGTCTTGCATTTCAGGAAGGATGCTGATACTCTAGAGAGCATCCAGAGGACAGTACCAGGTTGGGGAAGTGCTTTGATTTCCAGCCTCATGAAGACTGGTTGAAGGAAATGGGGATGCTTAGGCTGTAGAAGAGATTTTTTAGAGAGGGGTGTCCTAGGGTGTCTAAATATTTGAAGGGTTTTCCTGTGGAGGAGCAATACAACTCATTCTCTTTGACCCCAAAAGGACCGACTGGGTGAAGTGGGGGTGGTTGGGTGCATTGAGGTCAAGAAATACTTCCTAATATTTAGAGCTGTCCCAGTGTAGACTGGATGTAGCGGGCTGCTCCTCATTGGAGGCCTTCCAGCAGAGCCTGGACAGCTGCTTGTTGGAGGTGCTATATGGGAGATTCTTGGCCAGATGTGGCTTGGACTTGAGGCCTCTGAGATCGCCAACATTTCTAAAATTCTATGAAAACAGATTTCCTCCTTCTTTTCCCCACCCTTCCCTACCCTGGAGAAGTCTCTTTTTCAGAAAGAAGATGGTTACTCATTATTCTTGTGATTCTGGTCAGATCATTTGGCAATTTGAGTTTCAGTTCTTTCTCACTAAGATGGGAATAATGATCTTATCTCACAAGAGAGTTGCAGTAAAAGTACTCTGAAAGTATTATAGAAATGTCAAGTCAGTAAGCATTTATTTAGTCCTTACTATGTGCCTGGCATTGTGCTAAATGCTGGGGATACAAAGAAAGACAAAAAGAGCCCCTGACTTCAGAGTCTAACAGGCAGACAACATGCAAACAACTAGGTGGTTATTGTTCTCACTATTAGGAAAGCAGAGTGGACAGAGGGGTGAAGACCTGGGTTTGAATTCCTCCTTAGGCACTGTGTGACCTTAAGCAAGTCATTAACCTCTTTCAGATTGCTATTTGCTCTTCTGAAATAGAGGGATAATAACAGTCCTGATACGTGTATAGAAGCCCTGCTGCCAACCTTGAAGCCCTATACAAGATGTCCTCACAGTCTCAGGGAGGCTGAAGCTATTAACACTTAAAACTGCTCTAAGACTTTTGGGACACTCTGAATAAATGTTGGCTATTTCTATTACTCAGTATGACCATGGGCCAGCCGTGCCCTCTATGAACCTCACTCTCTTTTTCTGTACAATGGATAAATTAATACTTACTCCATCCTTCTTATAAAACTGGTAATGTATGGTAATTACTGCTGTTCTTATCTCCTTGACTTAGGCAAACTCCTAAGCATATTACATACTAAATAGAGTCCTAAATATGGAGTCAGACAGACCTGGGTTCAAATCTCACCTTAGACACTCACCAATTTTGCAACTGTGGGCAAATCCGTCTTTAAGCCTCAGTTTCCTTTTCAAGAAGTATAGCAGGCAGGTGCATTAGCTAGAAGGACTGGCCTTGAGAGGGCACCACAGTGTACAAAGCACTGGGTCTGGAGTCAGGAAGACCTGAGTTTAAATTCGAACTCAGACGCTAGCTGTGTGACCCTAGGTAAATCACTTACCTTCTATTTGTCTGAGTTTCCTCACCTGTAAAATGAGGGTCATAACAGCACTTTCCTCCCAGGTTGTTGTGATGATCAAATGAGCTTAGCACAGTACCTGGCACATAGTAGGTGCTATATAAATTCTAGCTATTATTAGAAAATAAGGAGGTTGACCTTGATGGCCTCTAAGGTGCCTTCCAACTCGAAATCTCCTAGAATCCTTTTATTCTTTTACGTCTTGATATGTCCTTTAAGGTAAAAGTGGAGACTGAAGAACACCTGTCCTTTCTGGGCTGATGGCAAGACACCAACTAGCCCACGCTGTGGGAGAAATGGATCATCACTCTCTGCACCACCAGCTTTTGGAACAAAAGCCCAGAAAAAAGAGGGGACCACTTCTAGGTGTCTTGGACTGAGCCATGCCAAGAATACCCTTCTGCCTAATGCAGAACATGACTTGCCCTGCTGGGCTGGCTTAGTTGAAGCCCCTGCTTCAACTTGGAACTTCTTATTTTCTTCCATAAAACAGAGTTTTGGACGAGATCATCTCCATAATCTCTTCTTACTCTAAATTCTATCAGGCAACCAACAAGCATTCATTCAGTGACTACCCGGCACTGAGGATTCAAATGCCAATGTGAAATTCCCTGCCTTCAAGGAGCTTCTGGTCTCTATAGAGACAACTGTCCAGAGAGACAACACACACACACATAGGTGTGTGTGTGTATGTGTATATACGTATACATATATATGTGTATGTGTATGTGTGTGTATATGTATATATATATATATACATATACACACACATACATACATATAAACATAAGCATATGCAAAATAAACACAAAGTGATTTTGGTGGTGAGGCACCAGCTGTTGTAAGGAATCAAAGCTTCATGTAGAAGCTGGTGCTTGGGCTGAGCCTTGATGGAGACAAGGGGTTTCTAAGTTGTCCTGAAGGAAGTCACTGGAGTTTAGTGAGGAGGGGAGTGACAGAGTCACATTTACAGTTTAGAAGATCACTTTGGCAGCTGCATGGGGCAGAGATTGGAACAGCACAAGATCTGAGGCAGGGAGACCAATTGGGAGGTTATTGTCCTTGAAAGAGGTGATGAAGGACTGAACTCAGTGGTATCTATGTGAGTGGAGAGATGTTGTGAAGGGAGAAACAGAACTAGCTTTGTAGGGCAAGGGAGAATGAGGAGAAGGGGAGAATGGTGAGGTTGGGAACATGGGTCACTGGAAGGATGGTAGTGCCCTGGGCCTGAATAGGAAGGTTCAGAAGAGGAACAGATTTCTGGGGAAAGATAATGAATTCTGTTTTGGGCATTTTGGGTTTGAGACATCTCTGGGGTATCCAGTTTGAAATGCTGAAAAGGCTGCTGGTGACATGGAACTGAAGCTCATCAGAAAGATTGGGGCTGAATATGTAGATCTGGGAGCATAGAGATGATCATGAAACCAATGGGAGCTGACGAGAGAGTATATAGGGAGAAGAGGACCTAGGACAGAGCCTTGAGGGATGCCCACAGTAAGTGGCCCACAAGTTAGACTAAGAAGAAATCATCAAGACAGGTAGGAGGAGAACTAAGAGAGAGCTGTGTCAGGAAAACTCAGAAAGGAGAGAATATGAGAAAAGGTGATTAACCATCCCAAGTGCTGCAGAGACATCAAGAGGGATTCGGACTGACAAAACATCACTCGATTTGGTAATTGAGAGATAACTGGTAACTTCAGAGTACTTTCATTTGAATGATGACAGCAGAAGGCAGATTGCAGCAAGCTGAGAAGTAGCTAGGAAAAGAGGAAGTGGAGTTAGGAATAGAAAATTTCTTTTTTCTTTATAATATTTCATTTTTCCAGTTACATGTAAACAGAATTTTTAATATTTGTTTGTCAAAATTTTGAGTTCCAAATTCTCTGCCACCTTTCCTTCCCTTTCCCCTCACTGAGAAGGCAAGCAATTTGATATGTGTGCAGTCATGAAAAAGCATATTTCCATATTAGTCATGTTGTGAAAGAAAACACGAAAAACCTCAGGAAAAATAAAGTGAAAAATAGTGGGCTTTAATCTGCATTCGGATTCCATCAGTTTTTTCTCTGGAGGTGAATAGCATTTTTCATGGGAGGTCCTTCAGAACTGTCTTGGATCTTTGTATTGCTAAGAATAGCCAAGTCATTCACAGTTGATAGTTGTACAGTATTGCTGTTACTGTATACTGTATACAATATTCAGTTTGCATAATTCATATGGGTCTTCCCAGTTTTTCTGAAACCATCCTGCTCATCATTTCTTATAGCGCTAAGTATCCCATCACAATCATATACAATTTTTCAGCCATTCCCCAACTGATGGATATCACTTAATTTCAATTCTTTGCTACCACAAAAAGAGCTGATATAAATATTTTTGTACTTATAGGTTTGGGATACAGACATAGTAGTGGCATTGCTGGGTCAGTTTTCTAGTCCTTTGGGCACAGTAATGATGGGATATGGGCCCAAGACAGGCCCAAAGAAAACCCCACCTTGAACTCTCCTGCTTGGTCAAAGAAGTCTCTAGCCATTAGCCGGAGAGTATAATCCTATCAACTGGCCTTTCGTTATCACCTATGTTCAGTCTCTCAATTCTCTGTTACCTTTAACCTAGCGCAGCCCTCCGTTGTCTACCTACTGAAGCCCCCCCCATCTAAACCCCATTCTACTTTCCAGTCACTCCCATCAAAGATTCTCCCAGACCCCTGCTCCAGTCACCCCAGCCTACTGACTACTCCCATCAAGATCCTCCTTAGACTCCTTCTCCCAGACCCCTCCCATGGTCACCCCAAACTACTTGGCCACTCCTAGATCCCTCCCACAGTCTTTCTGTGTATAAGGTCCACCCGGCCTCCATTAAGTTGCTCAGATTCTTATAATCTAGCCAATAGCTCACAAATGTTCAGATTCCTTAAGAGTCTGGCCAATATGGTGGATCTTTAATAAACTTTGTCTTTGGCTGAAAGAAGGCTTGGGTCGAATTCATTTGGACATGACCTATGTGTCATGATTTTGGGGTCCCAGCACCCCTAAACTTCTAAACCTCAACAGTTCCAAATTGCTCTCCAGAATAGTTGGATCATGAACATAGCTTTTTCTAAGATTTTGGCTGTGAAAGAGAAGGGAGTAGGACAAGAACCTGAAGTGATATTTGGGGTCTATTTAAAGTGTTTTGTAAGTATGGGAGACTTGGACATGTTTGAAAACAGTAAGAAAGGAACAAATAGATAGGGAGAGATTGAAAATTAAGGAGAGATGGGGGTTGGTTATAGGAATAGTTTCCTGGAAAACCCTGATGGGTTCCAGGGAAACTATGCAAAGGTTGGTCTCGGTAAATAGGGCCACCACAGGGGGAAAGGATGAGATAATGCGTGGTGATGTCAAAGGCTTTTAAGATATAGAGAATGGGGGCAAGGGTCAAATGACCTCACTTTTCTTGGTAAAGTAAGAGGCAAATTTCTCAGCTGAGTTGGTATGGGGTGGGGCACAGAGAATGAGAGTTTGAAGGAAAGAATAGGAAGTTTGGAATAGCTTCTTTGGGGAGTGAGAGGGAGAATAAATTAGGAAGGAATAAAAGGACTACTACCTAGCTGTGGTGAAGGTCCAAATGACATGAAATAACAATAATTTGTAGTAGGCCTAGTTGTCTCAGTTGGTGATTTCCTCCTGCTCTGTCCAGATGCAGGTGAATGGGAGTGGAGGAGGCAGATGGTGGGAGTAATTCAGGGATGGGATTTGGTGAATCATGAGTGGTGAAAGGATAAGGAGCCAGGAATTCAAAACTGGGGAGTAGAGAGTTGAATTGATTAAATTGAATCCAGGGTCAAGATTGAAAAGGGGTGGAATAGAACTGAAGCAGGAGCATTGGTCTGGGAAAGTATTGAGGGATGGAAGAATTGGAGGTCCCTGGTGAGTGTGAAGGGTGGATTAAGGAGGAGTAAGGCACAGGGAAAGATGGAGTGCTAGTGGATCATGTCAAGGAATTTCAGACTTTTGATTGCCTAACTGGAACTGCAGTGGATGATGGCTCGATTAAGAGGGTGAACTTCTTCGCGTACGACTGAGGTGAAGTGAAAGTGTTGATTATGGGCATCGAGAAGACTTAGGAAATGGCAGGTTGGGTGTTTCTGGGAACATCAATGATTCTGTGGTATGGCTTCTAAGTAACAACCAATCTGAACCAGTGATTTCATTGATTACTAGTGGAAGAAACCCTCTCTCTGTGTGGATTGGCTACTATTGCATGGCGTGGATTTATAGAGAGTTGCCCAGAGCTCTGAGAGTTTGTATGACTTTCCCAGCATCGCACAAGAAGTATGTGTATATCAGAAGCCAGAATTGAGCCCAGGGATTCCTGGCCCTGAATCTGTCCTAAATCCAACCTTTCACCACACCTCTCCATGATGATGACAACGTGGTGGTGGTGGCAGCGGCAGAGGAACACTTCTTAAGTGTACGATCTCATGTAGCCTCCAAAACAACACTGGGAGGTCCGTAGCGTGACTATTATCACCTTTGGTTTATGGAGAAGGAAATGGAGGCACTGAGGTAACCCTTGCTTTCTCCTCTGGATTGTCTTTTTACAGCCTAAGCTGGTGGCCAAGGGTGTGTCAGGTCAGATCTGAACCCAGGTCTTTCTTCTAGGTCCAGCCCTTTTGTTCCCGCTCCATCCCCGGAGATGGTCTTTTTCTGACTTACTGTCTTCTTCCAGGTCACAATCACTTGCGGCAGAAACCTAGAGATGTCTTTTCAAAGTTACTGATCCTAACATCTGGCAACATTGATGATTAACTGTCTGAGACTCTTCTAATTGTGTTTCCTTGCAGCCATGTGATTTCAAAGCTGATTAATTAGTCCCATTCCTGTTGGGATTAGAAAAACTGGGCACAGTTCAGAAGTCTAATTTATCATGTTTCATTCCAATGAAACAGTTTCCCTCCATTTTGTAAATTTGGGTTTGTTGCCAAGGAGATCAAAGCCACATGTTTAAACCTTCTGTAAAACCAAACTTTTAGGGGCCCTGTAGAGTCTTTCACACTTTCCATTTGAATCCCCTGCCTTCAATGGCCAGCAGTGAAGACACAGCCTGTGCCCCTATGGTCCTCAGTTTCTTGCCTAGGACTTTCTAGGTTAGAATTCTTCCACCTTAGTGAGAGTTGATATCAAGACTTAGGTTTGTAGAAGATGATTTCTGCAAGTATCCACACTCCCAACTTACCCAGAGAAGTTGGTTCCAAGAACCTTGTCTCACCCGCTCTGTGCTATGTTGTATAATCTCACACCATCGTCAGATCACTCCTTTTTGGCTGCACGTGCCCAACTCCCATCTTCCCTGTGGGATCTGCCCTTCTTCCTCTCACCACCAAAGCAGGCTAACAATTAAAAGCCTCTTATCACCCAATTCTCTTCTCTACTCCTGACCTCCCTGTTCTAAAAGCCTTTCCATAAGCTCTTTGAGAGTAGAGATTGAATCATTTATTGTCTTTTTATTCCCAGCACCTAACACAGTGCCCAGCACATATTAAATGCTTAATAAATGATTGTTGATTGAATGCCTATTATCTTGATCCCTGTAATATTAATTTTCTGCTTTGATAGTAGCCATGGAACACTCTCAGAGTTGGTCCAGTTAAGGATGTGTAAGGTTTGGAGTCTACTTCTATCTATGCATAACTTAGGGCTAAAGGCAGGATCATGTTGTTAAATATTTAACCATCTGCCTCTATGAAAAAAGTACACAGGACACACTTTTAAGTTTAATCTGCATTATTAACATTTTCTTCATCACTTTCTTAAGTCCAGATAATAGATAAGACAATAAATCAAGCCCAGATCTGTAGAGTTGGCTGATTTCTGACATATACATGCTCACAGTGAAAATTAAACAATTGGGCTGTTTCCACTGCACCCTTCTCTAAAGGGTTTGCACTTAAAGGTGATAGAGTCTGCTTACTGATTGTGGAGACAGAAGAGCTGATGATGCTTAAAAGAGAGTGTCCCTCCCTCAGCTTATTCTTCCTTTCAGGTTATGGATTGTATCAGTACAGTTTCTAGCCCCATCCTGAGAAGGGAATGAGGGAAAGTGGAGCTTGCCCCATTGAGACTGTGACCTCATGGGCCCATGAACACATGGCATCTAAAGTACATGTCTTGTCTAAGCAGGTCTGAACCTGGTTTAGTCTACCGTGTGTGTGTGTGTGTGTGTGTGTGTGTGTGTGTGTGTGTGTGTGTGTTTTCTGATCCTAGATGAATAGATACCTGTCCCAAAATAGACATGTGCAGGCTTGGAGTCAGTTCTGTGAGTTTAACAGGTTTCCATTGGTCAGAACTGAATCGTGGTCCAAAAGTCGTCTCTGACCACAACTCCAGCATTTTTAGAAAGCCCAAGCCTGTTCATTTTACTGAGAGTTGTTTAGACAGTGCAGAGCTGAAGCAAAATGTAAAATGCCTAATTAGCAGTTGTGCAAACACTTTATGATTTGAGGAGATTTAAGTGTCAGCCTCCCAGATTTTAACACTAGTTAGAAGTTGAGGTACTGAAGCTTGTTTTAAGTTTGTTTTTGTCACATACCCCCTTGAGAATGTCTGTGTGTAGCATGCCTCTTGTGTGTAGAAATAAATATCTGCCCCAAATTTTATTCATATTATATACTGAGCACCTTTCTCCTGCTGTGCCTGTCTCTTAAGGGAAGGCTGCTGGGGATGACATGAAAGCATGGCTTCCACCTCAGTAAATGTTGGTGGGGAATGGGACTTTTACTCCTGTTTTGTAGTGTCAACTGGACTGGACTCTAACCTGTGGATGACCAGAGCTGAAGAGAGCAAGCTAGAGACAGGAGAGTCAGGAATCAAACAGAAGTTTAATTTCAAGGCGAGGGAAACAGCTTGCAAGTGAAGTCCTCCTTCCTAAAAAGGTGTGTGTGTGTGTGTGTGTGTGTGTGTGGCTCACCTGTTTATGGCATGGGTAGGGTTTTTAAGCGTGAATACCACAAATGGTTGGACCACAACACAGATATTCTTGGGTCTCGAGTAAACAGTCTCCAAGTCTTTAGGGTGGTTCAGTTTTGCGGTTATTCAACAGGGCACAGATCCAGGGTTAGTGTGGCTAGGAGCAGCAGTGAGGACCTGGTTCAGTAACTTCTCCAACTCTGAGGTTCACCCTCTTCATATCTACCACCCAGTAAGAATCCTGGTGGCTCTTGTCTGCAGATCTTCAGGTCACTCCACTTCCTTCCTTAATGAATTTGGTACCTGGCTCACAATTTTTCACTTCTCCCAACTCCTATTCTCATACCATGCGACTTCAACATACTTAGTGACTTTCCTTTAAACAACCTACTCACATGCAATGAATTAGTCCTCCACCCCAACTCAGCCATACACAGTGATGGTCATACCCTTGATCTTGCAATCAGACACAAAAGCACTCCCTTCATGTTCAAGAATTCTGAAATCCCCCTATTGGGGCCAGAATCGATCAGCTTTCCACCTCTCCTTCTGTCTTCCTTAATGAAATTCTACGCTTCATCCAGTGACCTCCAATCCCTCAACTCCTCAATTCTCTCCCAGACTATCACCCCGGCACTAACCACTGTCTCCTATTCTCCCCATTTTGACCTCTTGGTGAACCAGTTTGCTCTAAATTGTCCTCCTCTTCTGAGTCCCTAGTCCCCTTACCATATTGCCAGTTTTCTTTTTTTTCTTTTATATATAAATCTATTTTTAGTTTTCAACGTTTACTTCCACAAGATTTTGAATTCCATATTTTCACCCCATCTTGCCCCTCCCCCACCCCAAGATGGTATGCATTCTGAATACCCCTTCCCCTAGTCTGCCCTCCCTTCTATCTCTACCCCTGCCCCCTTCTCTTATCCCCATCCTATTCTATTTTCCTGTAGGGCAGGATAGATTTCTGTACCTCACTTCCTGTATCTCTTATTTCCCAGTTGCATGTGGAAACATTTTTTTTTAACATGTGTTTTTAAAACTTTGGGTTCCAAATTTTCTCCCTTCCTCCCACCCCACTCACCCTCATTGAAAAGGAACTATCCTCCTCTCCCCACCTGGTGCAATATGCCTTTCCAATCAACTATCCAGGCTGTCTTGGGCTGGAAATTTGTTTTACTCTATCTTTTTGTGGGTTCTGCTGCTTTAGAATTTGTTTAGAGCTATTTTTTTTTAGGTATTTGGAGGGGTTTGGGGGGAAAGCTCAAGCAAGTCACTGCTTTCGTGCTGCCATCTTGGCTCCACCCCATATTGCCAGTTTTCTTCTGCTGAGTCTCAGCTTTGGATGATTCCCTCAATTTGCTACTTTCCCTAGTGCACATGCGCTGCTGAATGAAGGTGGAGAAAAATCACACAACTGTTCAGACTGGGTTCACTACAAATTTATGTTATATAACCTTAACTGGGCTCTCACTGCCACTAGGCAATCCTTCTATACCTCCCTTATCAGCTCACTCTCCTACTCTGCTGTGGCTCTTCTAAACCTCATCTGTCCTCAAACCTCCCATGGTTCCCCTTCCTCCCACCTTCTCAGCTGAGAAATTTGCCTTATCTTCTCCCTTCTCCTCATCTCCCATCACTCAAACACCTTTTGTCCCTCTTTCCTCCTTTCCCCCATCTCAAATGATGAAGTGACCTTATTTTTTATCAAGGCCCAACTTTCCATCTGCACAAGCGATCCCAATCAATCCCATCTCCTTCAACAGATTGTCTCCTCCGTAATTCCCATTCTATCGCTATTTCAATCTCTCCCTATCTACTGTCTTCTTCCCTACTGCCTACAAACATGCCCACATCTCCCTCATCCTGAAAAAAACAACACTCACTCGATCCTTCTATCCCCACCAACTGTGATCCTATGTCTCTTTTGCTCTTTGCGTCTAAACTCCTTGAAAAGGCTGTCTACAGTAGAAGTCTCTACTCTCTCTTCTCTTACTGTCTTCTGAACACCTTGAAATCTGGCTTCTGACCTTATCATTCAGCCCAAACTGCTTTTTCCAAGATTACCAAATTCAATGGCTTTTGCTCAATTCTCATTTTTCTTGACCTCCCTGCAAGCCATTGATGCTATTGACCACTCTCTGCACCCTCTAGGTTTTGGGGATGCCACTCTCACCTGATTCTCCTCCTATCTATCTGACTACTTCTCAGTCTCCTTTGCTGGATCTTCTTCCAGATTACACCTCTAACTCTATGTGTCACACAGAGTTCTGTCCCGTTCTGTGTGGGTCCCTTTTCTCTTCACTTGGTGATCTCATCATCTCCCATGGATTTAATGACCATCTCAGTGCTGACCACTCTCACATTTACCTATACTTCCTGAATGTCTCCTTGGACCTCCAATTTCACACCTCCAACTGCCTTTCAGACATCTAAAACTGGATGGCTAGTAGATTTTTCAAACACAATATGCAAAAGTTTTAGGGACATGATAGGGTGGATTCTTGTTCAGGTGTGGGTCAGACTGAGTCACCCCTTCCAACTCAGGTTCTGTGATTGCATCAGTTGTTGGGGGCATGGGAAATTACATGGTTTGGTGGTTGAGTGCGTTAATGGTTTGCCCACCAGTTTGTTTTCCTCCTCCCACAGACTCCCCCCACAATGTGCTAGCTCACACTCGGGTCAGTGACTGGAAGACCTCCTGTTTTCAATTCCTGTGCTGGAGACTTGCCCCTTTCACTATAGCACATGAGTTTTCTAAGTCATGGTGTTTATAGGAATGAAAACATTTGAAAACAGATTTTTAGATGATTCTCTCCACACGCATCGGCCTGGCTGTCACATGTCAAAGGCAGACATCTAAATGTATGCCTGTTTTCTTTCTTGTCTCTCCTTTTCTTACTGAGAAGTAAAGTGCAATTGAGGACAGCATGAACCGTGATCTTGACCACTCCATTGGCCCCATTTTACTGGAAGTGCCATGGTTTATTAAAAGGGAGTTTGACCTAGTTTCCATGTTAGTCCATTGAATCATGAGATGGCTTCCATGTTCACAAGGCATATTTCAAATGTCTCAAGACAATCCCTTCTCCCAGAGTCACCTTTTGTCAAGCGGCCCCTGTGCGTGATCTAGTTGCTTCAGAGTCAGTGTGCTTGCCACTCCACCACATTGTCTCTAGGGGGAGAGGGGACAGAGGACTTCTCAAGATGAGGAGTAGCATGACCAAAGGGCTAAACTGGAGGGGTCAGTGTGGAGGCTCTGAGTATGAAACTTGGAATATGTGGGTATAGATCCAGGTTAGGGAGGCTCTTCTTTGCCTGGGACTGCAGCTGTCTTCTGAACAGTCTGTGAGCTGGGAGGACCTAATCTGCCTGATGGTGGTGGAACAGGTGGCGGTTGAGACAATCGCAGCGTTAGTGATGGGGATTGACTGTCAGAGATAGGCAGGGATGCACATCCTAGATGCTGGTGTTCGGCTGAAACAAAGATATTAGCACTGAAAGGGACTTTGGAAATCACTGCTGAATCCCATTTGGAGATCTTACTTTACAGATGAGCAAATCTGTTTTTTTTTTAAATTTGCTAGGCAATGGGGTTAAGTGAGTTGCCCAGGGTCACACAGCTAGTAAGTGTCAAGTGTCTGAGGCTGAATTTGAACTCAGGTCCTCGTGAATCCAGGGCTGATACTCTATCCACTGTGCCACCTAGCTGCTCCTACAGGTGAGCAAATTGAGACCCAGAGAGGAAAAGTGACTTCCAGCTCACAAAGCTAGTTTGTGGTTGAGCTAGAACTAGGACTGAGCTCCTCCGCTTCGGGGTCTTTACATGGCATCACACTGATAAGAATAATAATATTAGGGGGCAGCGAGGTGATGCAGTGGATAGAGTGCCAGCCTTGGAGTCAAGAGGACCTGAGTTCAAATCCAGCTGCTGACACATAGCACTCACCAGCTGGGTGACTCTGGGCAAGTCACTTAACACCAATTGCCTCACCAAAAAAAAAAAAGAATAATAATATTAATACCTAGCATTTGTATAGGACTTTAAAGTTTACAAAGTGCTTTACTTATGTTATTTCAATTGGTACTCATAATAACCTTGTGGGCTAGGTATTATCAATACTCTCATTTTACAGATGAGGAAACTGATGCTCTCAGGGCTCAAGTGACTTGCTCATGGTCATACAGATAGTAAGTGTTTGGAGCAGAATTTGAATTCATGTCTTTCTGATCCCAAGTCTAACACTACTATTACCACCTAGCCCACTATTCCCATCATCACCACCTAGCTTCCTGATGAGGTAATGAGTGGGTGGTTCAAAGGGCTCCCATGGCTTCCTATGCCAATGTTAAAAATAAATCTGTGCAGATTCCCCACACCCTGGCATGTCATGGTGGAGAGGCTCAGACACAGACCTAGCGGTACCTTCTAGGCTTCTACTGATGATTCCTTCAATGTAGACTGGCTTTTCACTGATAAATTGTCCTCTCAGTGGACAAAACAGAAGCACTACACATAAGCAAATTTTCATCAAGTCCAGCTAACATTTATTAAGTGCCCACTGTATGCAAGGTACCAGGCAGGGTACTAGGGATTCAAAGACATCATTGAGCTTATATTCTGCTATATGAACAGATAGGTAATTGGAAGGTTAATTTGAAGAGGAAGAAAGCATTAAATATTGAGAATTGGGTGACGTAAGGAAGATTTCACTGAATTGTTGGAACCCATACTGGGTCTTAAGGGAAGACACTTCCTACCTTCCTACCTGAAGACAATCACTTGGAATGGCATGTCCATCCCGAATTCAGTTAAGACAAGTTAGTGTCATGAGTATCCCAAACTCCATTAGAACAAGATGGTGCCATGGTCACCCCAAATGCCATTACGTCATCACCTCCTATGACCCTGTAACAAAGGGTCAGCATCCTGATATGATTGATCCATCATTTTGTAGCACAGGAAAATAAGATGTCAGAGCCAGGAAGGGACTTCAAGATCATCTAGTCAGATCTGAACATTATACAGATAAGAAAACCGAGGCTCAGGATAAGAATAAGGTCTGTCTAAGTTCACACTTCAAGTCAGGGCCAGATTCTGCAGAACAGCCCAGATTTTCTGATTCCTACTTGCTGCACTGTATCAGGCTACATCTTGTGTTCCATCCCCTTAGACATTTGGAGATTCTTTGTCAGCCATCCCATATGACTCATGTAAACTGAAGAAGCTTGGTTTTGGGGGCACAAACTTACCTTGGAGTAAACCCCTACACAATTTAATTACAACACTTTAAAAGTTTAGTTACACAAAAAGAATCTGGTTCATTGGCTTTTACCACAAAACCATAATGGCCCCTCCCTCATACTGGTTGTAGCTATGGCTTCATGGGTCAAGAATTTTCTTCCTAAGGATCAGATTGGGCTGGGGATGGGAGTGGGAGGCATAGTCTTGAGTGAAACCAAACCAGTGAACAGACCTAACTTGGGGAAAGGAGCAGGGGTAGAGCTTGGCCTGGGAAATGAGTGAACAATCTAATTCAAGAATTCAGATCAAGAAACATTTAGTCATCAATTGGTCAGTCAGTAATCATTAGTTAAGCACTTACTTTGTACCAGGCATTGCACTGGACACTGGAAATACAAAGACAAAGGTGCCCTCAAGGAACTTACAGTTGATTCAGGGGAGGCAATGCATGGAGGCATATACAAATACTACAGGGTATAAGGCTCAACTTGCTCCCTGTGTCACCCACGTGGGAGGGAGTCACTTCTTTTTCTACCTAATCACTTCTCTTTTATTAGCTCATTTTCCTTATTCATTTTACCTCAAGTTCAGAGTCTTAGAATTTAAGGTAATCAAGGAGTTTTTTATGATATGTCTACATTAAGTACTAAAATTGCAACACCTTTTAAATTAATTAAACAATTAGCTCTGAGTCCCATTCAGCTTATCAAATATCACCCATTTAATGTTAGATATATTTAAGTGTATATGTGAATTTTATATAGCATATTTTAAAATTACAATATAATCTCATATATTACAAACTATAATTTTAGTGATGATATATGTTGATATTAAAGAAACACATTCATATATCTGCGTATATGAATATAGAAATAGGTGGTAGCTAGGTGGCATAGTGGATAGATAACCTGACTTAGAAAGAAATGAGTTCAAACCCTGCCTCAGACTCTTACCAATTGTGTGACTCTGGGAAAATTACCTACCCTTTCTTAGTCTCAGTTTCCTTGTATGTGAAATGAGGCTTAAAATTAAGACCTGCTTCACAGGGCTTGGTAAGAATCAGACGACATAATACATGAAAAGTCCTTTACAAACCTTAAAAAACAATACGGATGTTAGCTGTTAGAAACGGCAAGAGAACAGTGCTTGCCAACCAAAGGCCAGTGAACTTGACTCTGACTGTTAGGGAAATTCTAGGATGGATCATTAAAGTGATGGTTGGCCAATATCTACAAAGAGAATTGGTGGCTACAAAGAAAGAACATGGTTTCATCAAGTACAGGACATTCCTCAATTATTTTTCATTCAGATGTTTACTAAATAAGGAGATGTCAAGAATTCCAGAGATGTAGTGGATTTTAACAGCACTTTTGGTAAAGTATCTCATGATATTGTCCAGGGTCACATAGCTGCCCTTCAGTGTAGCCTTCAAGCAAAGGCTAGGCACCCACTGGTAGGTAGAGTGTAAATGGCATTCTGGACCAGGCACAGGCTGGCACAAAGGGCCTTTGAAGTCCTTTGTGACTCTGAGTGTCTGGGAAATGATATTTGCACAGATAAGCATAATACAAAGAATGAATATCATAGAGAAAAAGGAGTGACCTAGGAGATAAAGTGTTTAAGGGAAAGAGAGAACCCTTGGCTGCAGTGATCAAGGGGGGTTTCAAGCAGAGGTTAAGCCTTGAAGTAAGAATGAGTGGAGATAAAGAGGGAGTCTGGGGGATGGCCTACATGAATGATTAATGGGTAAAATTCAGAATGTTGAATTTGGAGAGTGAAGAGGTAGTGGTAGGGTCAGTAAAGGATGTTTTGGACAAATGAAAGAAATCCTTCATTAAGCTTCTTGGTTGCTGAGGAGTTCCTATACAATGCCCAGTTACTGGATTAAATGTATAGTTTTATGATCAAACAGAAGCTGGAGTTGTGGGCCAGCAATGGACAGAACTTCAATGTGGAGGGGCAAATCTAGACCTTGCCTTCTACCAGTACTGTGAGCTCTATGGACTGTGCAGGTCTTACAGAACGGATTTGGCTTTTTCAAACTGGAGCACTGTTTAGGTCCCTGGGAAAGAACTGAGGGTCACTGAAGAATCAGCCAATCATCCAAGAGGGTGGGGACTGTGTCCTATTCATCTTCACCTCTCTCTTTATGCCTAGAAAGCAATCGATAAATAATTATTGAATTAATCCATTCCAAAATGTCTTGATATGCATGGGTATGTTTCTTGGTCTTGGACCAACTACATTCCCAAGTCATTCCAGTCATGTATGAAGCTTGCCAGACATGAGGTGAGATCTGTAGAAATGAACATTCTTCTTTCCTTATGTCAAGACCAATGCAGTATTGAAGATGGTGGTCTTCTAAATCTGGAAAGAGGTTTTGGATGTCTGGGGAAAGGAGGGGGAAATGGGAAGGAGAGATGTTTGAGTTAAATGAAACTGCCTAGGATCATACAATTCAGAAGTGAAAGGATCAGTTCAGTTCAACCTCCTTATTTTATACATGAGAAGAAATCCATTCATTCATTTCCTCATTCATCTATTCATCCAACACATGCTTCTTGAGTGCCTGTGGCCTCATAGCTGATTGCTTAATGATCAGCCTATATGTCTGAGAGACAGAAGAGCCTTTACCAATCCATCCAGCTGCCAGCCCACAGTAACAGACCTGCATCATTTTTGAGTAGAAGCAATCTCTTTGATGTCTCATTTTTGTGCTGACTCCACTGCTGGCCTTGACAGCAACTCCCCAGGTGTGGGATCCTTTCATGTCATCTCCTCAGTGAAAGTCACAGAGAAATCTAGGGCCCTCAGCTCCAGCCCTAGCCCCACAACTTTCTTTTCATGCCCGTTCTACCAGAGGACAGGGCCAGCTATCACTCCGCTTTGATCTGGGCCACTCCTGGGGCTGGCTGTAAAGAGGGATGAGTGTGTGTGTGTGTGTGTGTGTGTGTGTATGTGTGTGTGTGTGTATGTGTGTGTGTAGGCTGAGGATTAGTAATAAAAAGGAATTCCTTTTCCCCTCCTTTACCCTTCTCCTATTTCCCTCTGAAAGAAAGCTACTATTTCTCTAGAAATTATACCACTTGACCACAGCTAGGAAAGTGAATGTTTTGGGGGTTTATAAAACCTTGAACCCTTTCCTCCTTGCTCATCTGAAATAAATTTCCCTTTTACCACCAAGCCAAAACCAGCTCTTTCAGTGGGGACACTGTGGTTAAAATAACATTCAAAAGCACCGCAGTGTTGTTCCGGAGATTTATTCAATTGAAGGAAATTGGAGGAAAACTGCCACGACCAGGTTTAGAGCTAAGCCTCTTTCCTTTCCTACAAGTTATAGTAGTGACTGACCAGAAAGCTAGCTGGGCAGGTCCTGGACAAATGGTAATGACATCTCAGATTTCTACAGCCTTTTCCAAAGCTTTCACTGCAACAAGGTGACCATCCTCAGATCACAGATTTCTAGTCAGAAGGAACCTCAGAAGTCATCTAAAACAACCTCCTTATTTTATAGAGGAGGAAACTGAGACTCAGGAAAATTCAGTGATTTAAACCCAACTCCTCTAACTCAAAATTTGGCATACTTTCCCCTGTGCCATGATCTTAGAGCTATTAAATCCCAGAGCTGGGATTCAAAACCAGGTCTTTCCTGACTTTGTGGTCACTTAAAATGTTTTTTTTTAAATGAACCATATATGAACATTTCCATACAGAGAGAAGGTTCGAAAATGAGGATTGTCAATGAAATACTTCTTATGCCCAACTGTCCGCCTTCCATATAAAATCTGTTCCTTCTAACAAAAGTGTCGGGGACTTCTCTCGACCAAGGAGGAATGATGCCTCTGGAAAAGGACAAACTGAAAGCAAGAAAGATTTTAGTGTGCTAAGAAAGACTGCCCACTGCTAGTGGCTTCAGTGTTCTAGGGTACAGAGTTGTTTTTTTTTTTATAACATTTCAGGGCTGCTTAGAGTATATAGCTAATCAGCAGCATTCTGTAGTAACTTAGGATGGGGAAGTATAGCATTTCATAGGAGACAGAAGGGTGGAGGAAGGTGGAATCAGTGAAAGATAAAAGGTTATTTTAGGGAGAATATTTGCCATGCAGCTGACATGGTTTGTTATAGAAATTAGAAGATATCTCCCATTCAAGGGCAGGAGACCAGGAGAAATAACCAAATACCTTTACAATTGTTAAAGAAGTCTGTTCAGACAAAGCTGCAGGTATCTCTTATCCAATGACAACAAATAGTTGTTACAACAGTGGAAGGAAGAAAAATGTGCTTATTATGTGCCAAGGACAATGCTAAGTGCATTATCTTTTCTGGTCCTCACAACAGCCCTGGGAGGTAGGTCCTATTTTTATCCCCATTTTACAGTTGAGGAAACTGAGGCAGACAGAGGTTAATTGACATGCCCAAGGTCACACAGCTAGTAAGTGTCTGAGGCCAGATTTAAATTCAGGTCTTCATGACTCCAGTCCTGGTGTTCTATCCACTGTGCCACCTAGTTGTCCCAATGGATGGGACCAACTACTTTACTGCATCCTTCATAGTTTGTTATAGTTTATTTCTCGGTAGTTGAGGAATTTACACTATTAGGTCACCATGTTGTTTGGAGATTAGTCCATCAGGATGTTGTAAAATGATTGTGATGCTTAATTTCCTCCCCCGCAATAAGTAAGTCAAAAGAAAGTTGTGTTGTAATGGCCCTCTTTGGAAAGGTACATCTTCTGTTACCATAGTACACAGTACCATCCTGCCTCCACCAAGAATTGGGAGCAGGCTTTATCATTAATCCTGGACTTGTGGTGGGTCATTATGCTGACCAGAGCTCATTGTCTTTTCCTTTCCAATGCTGTTACTATGTAAATAGTTTTGGTTCTGCTCACTGCATGCTGTGTCAGTTCACACAAGTCTTCTCAGGTTTCACTGAAACCATCCCTGTCCTGATTTCTTACGGTACAGTGGGATCTATTTCATTTATAAACCACCATTTGTTCAGCCACTGTCCAATTTACAAGCTGGCCCCTTAGATTCCAATTCTTTGCTAGAAAAAAAAAGGGTTGCTCTATTTTTGTGCATATGGGTCCTTTCTCTGTGAGGACCAGATGAGGTAATTGTAAAGTGCTTAGCCCAGTGCCTGGCATGTAGTAAACACTAGAGAAACATTAGTTCTTTTTAGCTATTAACTTTTTTTCTTGTGATTTTAGCTGTGTTGCTTTGGCTTATGCAAAAATGTGAATTTTATGTCATCCAAACTGTCCCTTTTATTTCCTTGAACCTCTTTTTGACTCTTTGCTTGGTCTGGAATTCTTCCCCTTTCCATTGTTGCAAAAGTCTTTTCTTCCTTGTTCTTCCTGTTTAAGATTTAAATGCTGCTCTTTGGCCTCACATTTCCCAGCATCTCTGGATGATGTAGTCAGCAGAAGTGGAGGAGAGAACCATATGATTAATACACTTAACAGGACAGTGTAACTACAGATACAGATGCAATTAAACCTCTTACAAATATGTGTGTACACATGTGTAGGCTTCATCATCCAGCGTGTTAGCTAGCAATTCTTCCCAGACCTTTTGCAAATCTGATGCTCTTATCATCAGTGTCTTTATCTAAGTCTCGACTGAAAATGTCAAATAGCACAGGTCTGAGCACAGATCCCTGGGGCATCTCACCAATGACCTCTTTCCTTGGTGATGTTGAACCATCCATCCTGCCAGTTCTGAATATTTAGAAAGTATGTGTGCACGTGCGCATGTACACATGGCATACTAATGCATGTTTTATGTATTTATACATACATGTATATATATATATATATATATTTTTTTTTTTTTTTGTGAGGATCTGTGTTTGTACTGGTAGAGGGAGTCCCAGTGAGGAACTCTCTTTTTCATTCTAGATAGCCCCTACTCTGCAACTTATAGTCTAAGAGAATCTAAGAGATGCTGAACAGTTAGGAGGCAGGTGGAGAGCTGCCTTCAGTCAGCAAGATTCAGGTTTAAGCTCATTCCCTGATACATATTGGCTGTGTGACCCTGGGCACTCACATATATCCTTGGCATTTAGTAAGTACTTAATAAATGCTTGTTGACTATACCCAGTAGGTAATATATGTATGTATTGGGTGGGATTTTCCAAGCTTCTTCATGGAGGAACTTCCATGAAGAAATGGAAATCTGAGGGTCAAGTAAGATGATGAGGGACTCTCATTAATTCCACACAAGGATAAGTCAAAGGAATTGGGGACATTTGTCTGGAGGAGGAAAATACTCAGGGGAGAAGTAATAGTTGTCTTTAAGCATTTGGGGGCACTTGTGACCATACTGAAGAGGGATTGAACATGTTCTCCTTGGCCCTAGAAGGACTAACCAGGAACAACAGATGGAGTGTGCATAGAGGAAAATTGAGGCTTGATGTTAGAAAAAGCTTCCTAAAGATGAGAGTTGCCTCAAAGTCCCAAAGTGGGATGGGCTTTCTGGGTAGCTAGTGGGCTCCTTCTCATTGAAGGTTGTCATGTAAAGTGGAGATGACATGACCAGTTGCTGGGTGTATTGTGATGGTCTTCATTGGTGTCCTTGTGGTGTCAAGAGAACCCTAGGCAGACCCCAAGTACATTGGCTGGATGCTTAGTGGCAAAGTTAGGGGAAGATGTGCACAAATCTCACAGGATGGATTGCCATCTGCATTGCTGGGGGGATCACACAAACCAGAGGTGATAACAAGCAAGGACCACCAGGCGGTGCTGTGGGAGAGTGGGAACAGCACTGAACAAGGGGCAGAGAGTTTGAGCTGGGTCCTAGCTCTGCTTCCAATCAGTTGTGTGGCCATGAGAAAGTCATTGATGAAGGTTTTTGCAATTACTCATCCCCTCCCAGTCCTCTCTCTCACACCCTCTTTCCACTTCTAATGCAGGGAACTGTGATAAAAACATCATCACCATTCGTGGAGAGAGCAAGTCAACTGATTGTCTGCCGCTCCACTCACTATTCCTGGGAACCGATGAGTAAATCATCCTTCTTTGGTGACTGCTGTGTTATAGGTATCGTCTTCTTTTATTAGATTGTAAACTCATTGAGGGCAGGAACTATCTGTTGTTGGGGTTTGTATCGCTAGCACTTAGAGAAGTACCCGGCATATAGCTTAAGTACTTAACACATTCCTTTTCATTAATTAATTAATTCATTTATTTGTTTATTCATTCACTCGCTAGAAGGAATCTGAGAGAGCAATGATCCCAACCTCTCTTTATGTAGATGAAGAAACTGAGGTGCAGAGAGTGATTTATGATTTGCCCCAAGGCATAGAAATTGAGATTTTAACTTTAATCTGCTGACCCCAAATTCAGCATTCATTCTTGCCACCACACTGCATTTTCTTTGTAGACCTCAGTTTCTTCATCTGTACAATGATGGGGCTGGACTGAATGATAAATACCTAAGACCTCTCCTAACCATATCTGAATTGATGAGTAGATTTCACAGGACATTATTGGGAGTCATGGGCAGAAGGTCCCAAGAAGTTGATTAAGGTTTAATGTCAGTAAAACAACTTCCTAAAAGCTAGAGCTAACCCAAAGTAGAATGGTGGATTTAGGAGGCCCTCAAGCCATGATGGACTGACCACTTAGAATGCAAGTTTTACATGGCGTTCTTGTTTTAGGACACATCGGACCAAATGCCACCAAGGTCCTCTGAGTTAATTCAGTCTAAATCGACAGATACCTACTATGACTCTATTATGTGCCAGGCCCTGGGCTAGATGCTGGCGATACAGAGATAGAAAACAGAAAAGTGTCCCTGCCCCCAAGGAACTTACATTCTAATAGACCTAGTAGTCAGACTACATCCTTCTCTCTCTGAGATAACCCTTGAGGTCTCTAGGGCTGTGGTGTCTCTCTGACGCTGTCTTCTCCCAAGCTTGCCCCTCCTGTCTGCCACCAAGATGCCACAATGAGGAACTGAGCTCACACAGAAATGAGGGCTTTGTATGGAGGATTCTGTCCAGCCCATAAAGCTCCCCTTCCTTCCTCCATTCTTCTGAGGTAATACAATGTGGGCCAAACTCAGTTGCTTGTGGTTTAGAGAAAAAAAATGCATGAACTGACAAAATCTTGGGAGCTAAATTTTGTAGACTGGAAACCCAGTGATTTTCCTGTCTGACATGAAGGTCTTTGATCTAAGAGAGATTCCCAAGAGATTGAGGAGGCTAGTCGTAAAAGAAGAGGAAACATTAGTGTTGGTCCCATTCAGCACATCTGGGGAGATGGAATTATTCACCATGCAGAAAAATGGAGCCAGTGCCCAAACCACTGGCATACACACTTGGAGAAGAAATTCATACAATCCTTGAATTCCAGAATGGGAAGGTACCTGGGGAGCCAGGTCCTACCTGCATAAGAACGGCCTCTGTGACATCCCAATCCAGAGAGAGGGAAGCCACAAGCTCCCAAGGCAGACCTATCTGCTTTTGGACAGCTCTCATTACTGGAGAGACATCAAATCTCATTTTGCTTCTTTGCAATGTCCATCCAGTGTTTCTTATTCTGCCCTCTGGAACTAAGTAGAGTAAGCACAGAATGATCGCTTTTCCTGATGATAGCTCTACCAAAACTTGAAGTCAGCCAGGACGTTTCCCCCGACTTTACTCTTCTCCCTATTAAATATCCCCAGTCACCGCTACTATCATACTAAGAGAATAAGGTCCTTTTACTATCCTGGCTTCCATCCTCCGGATACTTCCTTGCTTAGCAATGTCCTTTCTAAAATATGGCTCCCAGAACTTGACATTCATGATGTGGTCTGACCAGGGCAGAGCACAGTGGGACTCTCTCCACCACCATGCTTCATTTAATCTAAGATAGCATTAGCTCCCAACCCATGCCCTTCATTAAACTTTCACTGAATTAAAGAATCTTAGGTTTGGAGAGGCCCTTAAATATCAATTAATAAACCCCAGAGCATTTGATGAGCACCTACTGGGTGCTGGGTGCCATGTTAGGTGCTAGGGATAAGATGAAAACGAACCCTACATAGCTTACATTCAAAGGTGGCAGAAGTTGGTGGTGGGGAGTATATATAAAATATGTCCATATGTGTGTGTGTGTGTGTGTGTGTGTGTGTGTGTATGTGTGTGTGTGTGTACATATACACACACATGTAGACTATGTATGTCAGTGTGTATATGTATGTATGACTTTATATATGCCTATGTGCCCATGTATATAAACTAAAAATACCAAAAATACAAATCAGTGCAATGTAGTTAAATTCATCGTGGGTGTTTTTATCAATGTTTATCAATTAATTGATTGATTGAGAGGGAAGGCATGAGCTCATGGAGGAGTTCAGGGAAGGCTTCACATAGAAGATGGTATTTGAGCTCTCTCTGGAAGGAAGAGAAAGATTCTGGGAGGGGGAAGGGAGCAAAAAGCACATTCCAGGCATGGGGAATGACAGCCAAGTACAAAGCCATGTGTGATGAAAAGAGAGAAGACTAGTTTGGCTGGACTGCAGAGGACAAGAGGGGAAGTCATGTCAAATAAAGCTCAAGAAAGAAATGGGGGCAATGCTGTGAAGGGCTTCAGAAGCCAAACAAAGGGGGTTTGTATCTCATTCTAGAGCTGACGGAGTCACAGGGGCTTCCTGAGGAAGACAGCGACAGTCAGGGAGGTCTGACAAGAAGAGGGAGGAAATCCCTCTAATTGTGAAGGGTCAAGGTTCTTTAATCTGGAGGATCCATTCAGCTCTTGAGTTCTATGACTTCAATTCTACCTTCTCTATTGAATTCAACATTTATTAAGCACCTACTGCATGCAAGTGACTAAACTCATTGCTAGAGATATAAAATTAAAAAAAACCACACACATTGTACTGGAGGTGATGGATATACCATGTGCTTTTTGTGTGTTGGGTCTGGACCTATGACTTCATTTGTGTAGAAAATTGCCAGTGAAGAAATTCTCTTTACCGATGTAAATGTACTAATGTACATCTACTGAAGTAGGTTGTTATTTGTTTTGTAATTTGTAGTCTTGGACAGTGGTCTGAGCAATTGAGAGGGTGAGTGATTATCCCATGGTAATACTATGAGGATGTGTCAGAGACAGGACTTGTACCTAGGACTTTCTGACTCCTGGGCCAGGTCTCTAACCATTTTGCACCCCTGCCTCTAATTATGGGCACCAATAAGTTTAAATAGAAGGTGCTATGTTATGGGGGGGCAAAGGAGAGATCAGAGCATGTGCTCTAGGGAAGAAAATAGAGAAATTATGAGTAAATGTAAGAAATCAGAAATGCTAAATGCATCCCTATAGGCCTGAATGCTTTAAGAAGACTAACTAGTTTGGGGAGTGCAAGCAAAATTGTAGACTGAAACTGACACTTGGTAATGGCATCTTGAAGATTCAGTGGGTCAAAGACCAAATCCTAGAGACAACGATGCCGTGAAAGAGAGAGAGTCCTGGTGATTCCCAAATCTACTTATCTAATGCTGACCTCTCTGCTCCAATCTAGCCTCCTCTGACCGTCCTTTGGACATCTGCAACTGGATGTCCCAGAGGCATCTTAAACTTAACATGTCCCGCACAGAACTCATTATCTTTCCCCTCAAAGCCTGCCTCCTTCCTAACTTTCCCATTACTATCAAGGGCATCATCCTCTTAGTCCCCCAGACTCAACCTCGAAGTCATCCTCTGCTCTTCACTTTCTCATTCTCCAAGACCTGTTGATCTTACATTAGTGACATTTCTTGCATATGTCCCCTTCTTTCCTCTGACACCCCCACCAGCCTGGTTCGGGTCCTCATGATCTCCTACCTGGACTAATGCAATAGCCTGTTGCCCTCATCTCTCCTCCTAGCCCCAGTGCTGGGGGTTGCCAGTTCATGCTCAGTTGCCAAAGTGATTTTCCTAAAACGGTCAGACCATGTCACCACTCTCTCTTATACGATGAACTCCAGTAGTTCCCTATCCCTGCTCTAGAATCAAATATAAAATCTGCTGTTTGGTATTCGAAGCCCATTATAACCTAGTGCTGCCCCCTACACTTTTCTGATCTGCTTACTCCTTAACACTCCCACCCCCCAATCTAGTGACACTGGCCTTTTTTGCTGCTCGTCAAATAAAACACTTCATCTGCCAGCATGGTGCCTGTCTTCCATACCTGGAATGCTCTCTCTCTCTCTCCACATCTTCTACTGGCTTCTTCCAAGCCCACGTAACATCTTACCTTCTATAGGGAGACTTTTCTGATGTCCTTTATTGCTAGTGTCCTTATTATCACCACTTTATCCTGTACATAGCATGTATTATGTACAAATACGCAGGATAAATTGGTAATAACAGAGGCAAGGTTACGTGTGGTCTTCCCCACTCAATTATGAGCTCCTTCAGAGCGAGGACTGTCTTTCACCTTCCTTTGTATCCCTGGTGCTTAGCACACTGCCTGAAGCGTGATAGGGCTTCATAAATGTTTATTGAGTGACTGACTGCTGTGTTAAGCATTGGGTATATAAACAGAAAAGAACCCAGTCCCATCTGTCAAGGATCTCATATTCTAATTGGAGGAAGATAACACATAAAAGAGAAGTCAACTGCTGGGCGAATGGAAAGATATGGGGGTCCTATGGGTGCTTTGATGGGACAGATGGCGAGGTCCAAGGGTGTCTGTTCCCATAACTCATCTAATTCTTTAATTAAAAAAAACAGTGGCAAATAATCTTGATTACTACTTAATAATATAGCTCAAAGTCTGTAGGTGTAATTCTTCTTTTCATTCCTCCTTTTTCCATTATTTCCCTTGAGATCCAAAGGCCTTTTTGTTCCTCCAAATGCATTTTAGTATTATTTTAACTGGTTGTGTAACATGTTATCCTACTCTTGTGAGAGGATCACAAGGAGCAGGAACTCTGCAAGTGGGGAATATCAGGGGGAAAAGTCTTGTGAAGAGCTCTCTCTCTCACATCCATCTATCTGCTTCTATATCCATATTCATATATATATGTCATATCATTATCTGTTATCAATCTAACTCTCATTTATCTATTATCAACTTCTCCCTCTGTTAATGATTTATCTAATCTATCTTATCAATTCATCTCATTTATGTTATCTATTACCAATCTCATCAATCTGTTTCATCCATCTCTTACCTACCTACCTATCTATCTATCTATCTATCTATCTATCTATCTATCTATCTATCCATCCATCCATCCATCCATCCATCCATCCATCCATCCATCCATCTATCTATCTATCTATCTATCTATCTATCTATCTATCTATCTATCTATCTATCTATCTATCTATCTATCATCCATCCATCATCCATCCATCCATCTATCTATCTATCTATCTATCTATCTATCTATCTATCTATCTATCTATCTATCTATCTATCTATCTATCATATTCTGAACCTGACAACACTAAAAGCCATAGGTATTTCCACATATAAAAACCACAAAAAGAGGAATGCTAATGAAACCATAAATATCTATGATATGTATAGCTTTTTAAAAGAGTACACAATAAATTCAACATGTTAATTTCAAACCTTTTATTTGCCCCTTTTCTTAATTTCTTTTTGCTTTGGTTTGTGCATTTAAAAATGCTTCAGTGACCCTCATTTATTTCTTTTCTGTTTTTTTCTATCAGCATCAGTATCCCCTTCTCCCTCCTAAATCCCTGTTTCTCCCCCCACCCAATAAAAAACTCAAAATCTTTGTAACAAGTTAGGATACTTAAACAAATCCTAACTTGTTACAAATATTTTGATTTTTTTTTTATTCCTGAAGATGTCAGTCTTATCTTGCATTTGGAAACTGTCACTTCTCTATTAGGACTTGGGGGCATATTTTCATCTGGTTGGTCTGGTGGGTCATTAGTTCAGAGATCTTATGTCTGTCTTCTTTTTTTAATTAAAAAATGATCATTTATTTATTTTTAACATTTATTTAATTTTTTTTTGAGTTTTGAGTTCTCATTCTCCACCCTGTCCTCCCCTACCCATTGAGAAGGCAAGAAATGTGCTATCAATTATATATGTGAAAGCATGCAAAACATTTCCATATTGGCCATGTTGCAAAAAAACGCAAGTAAAAAATTAAAAAAAATTATGCTTCAATCTGTGCTCAGATTTCATCAGTTCTTTTTTTTGGAGGAGGAGAGCATTTTTCATAAGTCCTTCAGAATTGTCTTGAGATCATCATACAATATTGCTGTTATTGTGTATAATGTTCTCCTGGTTCTGCTCATTTCATTTTGTATCAGTTCATGTAAATCTGTCCAAGTTTTTCTGAAACCACCCTGCTCATCATTTCTTATAGCAAAATAGTATTCCATTGCAATCATATATCACAATTTAGCCATTCCCCAACTGAGAGGTCCAATTCTTTGCCACCACAAAAAGAGCTGCTATGAATATTTTTATGCATATAAACCCTTTTCAACCTTTTCCTTTGATCTCTTTGGGATATAGATCTGATAGTTGTATAGCTAGGTAAAAGAGTATGGACTGTTTTATAGACCTTTGGGCATAGATCCAAATTTCTTTCCAGAATGGTTGGGTCAGTTCACAACTCTACCAGCAGTGCATTAGAGTCCCAATTTTTCCACATCCCCTCCAACATTTGTCATTTTCCTATTCTATCATATTAACCAATCTGATAGGTATGCGGTGGTACCTCAGAGTTGTTTTAATTTGCATTTCTTTAATCCATAGTGTTTTAGAGCATTTTTATATGACTAAGAAAACTTTGATTCCTTTTTTTTTTTAAAAAACTGCCTGTTCATCTCCTTTGACCATTTATTAATTAGGGAATAACTTATATTCTTGTAAATTTGACTCAGTTCTCTCTATGTTTATGAAATGAGGCCTTTATAAAAATAACTTACTGTAAAGTTTCCCCCCTTCCCCCTGTTTTCTGCTTTTTTGAATTTTGGCTGTGTTGATTTCATTTGTGCAAATCCTTTTTAATTTCATGTAAATAAAATTATCTACTTTACATCCCATAATCCTCTCTATCTCTTATTTGGTCATTAATTCTTCCCTTATTCATGCTCCCAATTTGATTATGATATCACTCTTTATGTCTAAATCATATACTCATTTTGACTTTATCTTGGTATACATACAGTGTGAGATATTGGTTTATAGCTAGTTTCTGCCAAACTGCTTTCCTAGAAATTTTTCTCAGATGTGAGTTCTTGTTCCAAAATCTTGGATCTGTGGGTTTATCAAACACTAGATTAGTGTGGTCATTTATTACTGTGCATTATGTGCCTAATCTATTCCACTGAGCCATCACTCTATTCCTGAGCCAATACCAGGTTATTTTCATGATTGCTGCTGCTGCCACCATTGTCTGACTCCTCATGAACCTATTAGGGGTTTTCTTAGCAGATGTTGGAGTGCTTGCCATTTCCTTCTTCAGCTCATTTTACTGATGAGGAAACTGAGGCAAACAGGGTAAAGTGACTTGCTCAGAGTGACACAGCTAGTAATTTTCTGAGGACTGATTTGAACTCAGGAGTTTTCCTGACTCCAGGCCCAGTACTCTATCCACTATACTACTTGGTTGATTACCATTTTGTAACACAGTTTGAAGTCTGGCACTGCAAGACTCCTTTCCTTCACATTTTTTTCATTGATTCTATTGATATTCTTGACCTTTTGTTCTTCCAGATGAATTTTATTATTTTTTCCATCTCTATAAAATTATTCTTTGGTAGTTGGATTGGTATAACACTGAGAAATAAATTAATTTAGGTAGAATTGTCATTTTTATTCTATTGGCTTGGCCTACCCATGATCAATTATTATTTCTCCAATTGTTTACATCTGACTTTATTTGTGTGAAAAGTGTTTTGTAATTATATATATATATATATATATATATATATATAATATGTGTGTGTGTGTGTGTATATATAACATACATACATATATACAGTATATGTATGTATGTATAGGATTTATCTTCCAGGTAGACACCCAAGTATTTTATTTTGTCTGTAGTTATTTTAAATAAAATTATTCTATCTCTTCCTGCTGGAATTTGTTGGTAATATATAGAAATGCTGATTATTTATGTGGGTTTATTTTATATACTGTAACTTTGTTAAAGTTGTTAATTGTTTCAATTAGTTTTTTAGCTGCTTCTCTAGGATTCTCTAAGTATACCATCACATTATTTGGGAAGAGTGATGGTTTGGTTTCCTCATTGTTTCCTCAAGCTTATTCCAATTCCTTTAATTTCTTTTTTGTGTCTTATTGCTATGGCTAGCATTTCTAGTGCAATACTGAGTAATAGTGATGATATTGGACATCCCCGCTTCATCCCTAGGCTTCTTGGGAAGGCTTGTTGATGGTTTTAGATAGATACCACTTATTTTAAGGAAAGCTCCATTTATTCCTATTCCTATTCTAGTGCTTTTTAAAATAGTAATGAGTATTGTATTTTGTCAAAAGCCTTTTCTGCATCTATTGAGTTAATCTTATGATTTTTGTCATTTTTTTTTGTCAAATATGGTGAACTATGCTGAAAGTTTTCCTGATAGTGAACCAGCCCTGCATTCTTGGTATAAATCCCACCTGTCATACTGTATGATTCTTGTGACATGCTGCTATAAACTCCTTGCTAGTATTTTATTTAAGAATTTTACATCAATATTCATCAGGGAAATTGGTGTATATTTTTCTTTCTCTGTTTTTGCTTTTCCTGGTTTAGATATTAGCACCATATTCATGTCATAAAAGGAATTCTTTGCCTTCTTTGCCTGTTTTTCCAAATAGTTTACGTAGTTTTGGAATTAATTGATCTTTAAATGTTTGGTAGAATTTACTTATGAATCCAGCTGGTCCTGGGGATTTTTTCTTAGGGAGCTCATTGATGGCATGTTCAATTTTTTCTTCTAAGATAGAGTTATTCAAATATTCTATTTCCCCAAAAGTTAATCTGGGCAATTTCTGTCTTTACAAATATTCATCCATTTCATTTAGATTGTTAGATTTATTGGTATAAAATTAAGTAAATGAGCTCCTAATAATTGTTTTAATTTCATCGTTATTGGTAGTGAATTCATCTTTTCATTTTTGATGCCATTAACTTGGTTTTCTTCTTTCTTTTTAGAAATCAAATTACGGGCAGTTAGGTGGCACACTGGATAGAGCACCAGCCCTGACGTCAGGAGGACCTGAGTTCAAATCCAGCCTCAGACCAAACACTTGACACTTACCAGCTGTGTGACCCTGGACAAGTCACTTAACCCCAATTGCCTAAAAATTAAAAAAACCCAATAAAAAATCAAATTAATCAATGTCTTATCTTTTATTTAAAAATGATTCCATCCCCTAGGTTTATTTATTACTTTATTTTTTAAAGTTTCAATTTTATTCATCTCTCCTTTGATTTTCTTGATTTCCAATTTGGTGTTTAATTGGGACTTTTAATCTGTTCTTTCTCTGGTTTTTAAAAATTACATGCCAAATTTGTTGATCCGCTTTTATCGATTTTATTGCTGTAAGCATTTAGAGATATGCATTTTTCTTTTACACACTGCTTTGACTGCATCCCATAAATTTTGGTATGTTGTTTCATTGTTGTCATTTTCTTTAATGTAATTTTTTTTATTTCTAAGATTTGTTCTTTGACCCACTAATTCTTTAGGATTAGATTATTTAGTTTCTAATAAATTTTAATCTGTGTTTCTAGGTCCTCTATTGAATGTAATTTTTATAGCATTATGGCCTCATAGCATTCGTATCTCTTTTGATTAGATCTATTTTTGCTTTTGCTTTGTCTGAGATCATGATTGCTACCTCTCCTTTTTTTTTAAACCTCAGCTGAAGCATAATATATTGTGCTCCAGCCTTTTATTTTTACTCTGTGTGAGTCTCTCTGTTTCAAGTGTGTTTCTTGTAAACAACATATTGTTAGATTCCAATTTTTGTTCTATTCTGTTATCTGCTTGTTTTATAGATGAGTTCATTCCCTTCACATTTATGATTACGAATTGTATATTTTCATCCATACTGTTTTTTGCCTGTTTATCTTTCTTTTTCTTTTTACCCTTTCCCTCCTCAAAAGTCTGCTTTGCTTCTGACCATTGTTTCCCTTAATCTACCCTCCCTTCTATCACCATCCATCTTCTCTTATTCCCTTCCCCTCCTACTTCCCTGTTGGGTAAGATAGATTTCTATATCCAACTAAGTTTGTAAATTATTCACTCTTTGAGCCCATTTCAATGAGAATGAGGTTTAAGCATTGCCCACCACCTCCCTCCCTCTTTCCCCTTTTACTGTGAAAGCTCTTCATTGCTGGCTTCATTTATATGAGATAATATTCCCCATTCTTCTTCTCCCTTCCTCCTTCTCCCAGTGCATCTCTCTTTCTTACCCTTTAATTCTTTTAGATCACCCCATCATAATCTACTCACACTCATCCCCCCTGTCTATGCAAATTCCTTCTGACTGCCCTAATAATGATAAAGTTCTTAGGAATTACAAGTATCATCCTCCTATGTAGGAATATAAACTGTTTAACATTATTAGATCCCTTATTATTTCTCTTTCATGTTTACCTTTTATACTTCTCTTGAGTCTTATATTTGAAAGTCAAATGCTCTTTTCATCAGGGATGCCCAAAAATCTTCCATTTCATTAAATATCCATTTTCTCCCTCAGTTTTGCTGGGTAGGTTATTTTTGGTTATAATCCTAGCTCCTTTGCCTTCCAGATTATCATATTCCAAGCCCTCCACTCCTTTTATATGGAAGCTGCTAAATCTTGTGTGATTCTGACTATGGCTCTATGATATTTGAATTATTTCTTTTTGACTACTTGCAATATTTTCTCCTTGACATGAGAGGTCTGGACTTTGACTATAATATTCCTGGGAGCTTTCACATTGGGATTTCTTTTAGGAGGTGATCAGTGGATTTTTTTCAATTTCTATTTTTCCCTCTGGTTCTAGGATATCAAGGCAGTTTTTCTTGATAAAAAATGATGTCTAGTCTCCTTTTTCAGTCATGGCTTTTAGGTAGTTCAATAATTATTAAATGATCCTTTCTTAATCTATATCTAGGTAAGTTGTTTTTCCAGTTAGATATTTCACATTTTTTCCTATTTTTCATTCCTTTGCAACCCTCTTACTGTACACATAAGGAGACTGAGGCCAAGGGGCATTCTGGGTTGCTGAAGTGCATTCAGGCAGTGAGTGGCAGAGCTTCTCTGACTCCAAATCCATTCTTGGGCCCACTGCACCCTGCTGTTTAACTTAGTCCCCAATATCATCTAAGGAAACTTCCTCGTAGAAGAGCTGCTGTTAGAGTCATTTAGCACTTGGATTTCATACAATACTAGAAAGAATACCAGATTGGCAGCGAAAGGACCTGGGGTCAATTCCTAACTCTGTTATTGACTATCTGTTTGGCTTTAGGCAAGGTATTTCACCTCTTTGGGCCTCAGTTTCCTTATCTGTAAAACAAAGGAGTTGGACCAGTGACCACTAATGTCCCTTCCAGTTCTAGGCCTATGATTTTATGATCTCAAATCACTTAACTTCTTAGTTGACCTCAGTTTCCTCATCTATAAAATGAGGGCTTTGGACTATTTCAAAAGTTATTCATTTTTTTTGGGGGGGGTCTTAGACACTTTTGGCAGCCTGGTAAAGTATAGACTCCTACTCAGAAAAGATATGTTATTAAATGCAGAAAATAAAATGCATAATATTACAGAGGAAATGAATGTGATGAACTGAAGTTACCAGAACTGTGGGAGGATGGTGTTTACTAGGACCTAGAAGAGCCTAGATACCACACAAATACCTCAATAAAATTTAAAGATGCATCATTAACTATCAAAATAAGGAGATTCACCTCCACCCAGCCCAGGATACGAACACCAGGAACACAAGAATGCTGTAAAAACTCAGAAATAAATAATATGGTACAGGTTAAAAATGTATATTCAAACAAAACTGATAATTTAGAAGAAATGATGAATATTTTTAAAATTATAAGACACCTAGATTAGCAAAAAGGAAATAGGTCCTTTAAATACCCAGTATCAGAAAAGGAAATTGAACAGGCCACAAATAAGCTTCTAAAGGGGGAGGACCTGTAGGACATATGGATTTACAAGTGAATATCAAACATTTGGAGAATAATTAATGTCAAAATTCCACAAACTATTTGCAATAGTAGGAAAAGAAAGCACCTTACAATCTCTTTCTATGATATAAATATAATTTTGATATCTAAACCAGGATCCCAGACCTTCTGGAAGGTCCCGGATTCCTCCTGACTAGGAGGAAAGCCTCCCCTGGAGGATGGCTCTGAAGACATTGGATGAGGGCCAGCTGTTTCTGCCCCAGATGTGGCCCCTTGGACACACATTACAGCTTCCTAAAGGGAAGTAATTTCAGAAAGAGCTGAAGATGTAAAGACAAGCGCCACCTCCTTATAAACGATTCACTTTCCATGCTCAACATCTGGCTAAAACCAGATTTAACAAAGAAAAAGAAAAAGGCCCAGTTTTTACACCTACAGTGATGTGGTGTTGAACAACATAGGGGACATTTGCTGTGGGAGGCATTTTGGAGGGATCTGTGAACTTCCTGTAAGACTTGAATTTCTGAGTCATAGATGCCACAATAATGCAGAGGGCTTAGAATTTCCTTAAGGATTATTGCAGTTCCAGGGGTCTCCCTCTATTTCCTGGACTCCAGCATCCAAGATCACTATGGTCAGAACTGACAGAGAAAAGGTCACCAAGCTAAGAGCTTCACATGAATTGCTGCCTCAGAGAACATTTGGATCAGCCGGCGGATCAATGTAAAGTCTTACACTTGGTTTCAAAAAACAAACTTCACATGGACAAAGAGAGAAATGACTAGAGGGCAGTTTGCCTGAAGAAAATCAAGGTGACTTAGTGAGCCAAAACTCATTATCAGTCAGCAGTGAGATATGGCAACTAAGGAAACTGCTGTCATCTGGGACTGCATGAAGAATAGCACAATTTCTAGGATAAGGAGGCTATGCTCCCTCTTGGCTTTTTCCTGAGATCCTGTAAGTAGCTCTGTGTCTACATTTAAGGTAGGGCATTGCTTAGCTGGAGAACATCCAGAGGAGGGTAATTGGGATGGTGAGGGGATTGGAGACAATGTCCTATGGAGGATCAGTTGAAGGAATTGGAAGTGTTTGGCTGGGAAAAGACTGAGAGTAGCCTTTTGTTATTTGAAGTCTTGTCATGTGGAAGAGAGATTAGACTTGTCTAGTCTGATCTCAGAAGTCAGTCAGTCAACAAGCATTTGCTAAGTGTTTACTCTGTGCCAAGCTCTGTGTAAAGCTTTGAGGATACAAAGACAGTGGGGAAACATCCCTGCTCTCAAAGAATGAATTGGAGCAGTGGGTGGAAGTTGAAGATGCCGATTTTAGGTCCAGAAAAGGAAACTCCTCTTAATGAGCAGAGTTCATAAATGGAAGAGGCTACCTTGGGTGCCAGTGAGCTCCTTATTACTGAAAGTGGCTGATCCCTGGTTGGGAATTCTCCTTTGGGGACAGGTGAGACACTCTAGGGAAGGTCTCCTTAGGCTTAAAGGGACCCCAATCAGCCAATGGGGTCCCGATCCCTTTGTGGCTGGGGATCATGAACTGCCAAATCCCAAGTATGAAATCAGGAACAACATCCTTTAGTCACATGAAGACTTCAGTGGGGGCAGGCACTCCATGCCCTAGCAGAATCCCACCCAGGTGGGTCACAGGGCAGATAGTCTATAGCATCTTTTGTTGTTATTCCGTTATTTCAGTCATGTCTGACTTCATGACCCCGGTTTGGGTTTTCTTGGCAAAATTATTGGAGTGTTTTGCTATGTCCTTCTGCAGCTCATACAGATGAAGAAACTGAGGCAAACAGAATTAAGTGACTTGCCCAGGATCACACAGATAGAAAGTGTCTGAGGTTGGATTTGAACTCATGAGGATGAGTCTTCCTGATTCCAAGCCCAGAGCTCTATCCTCTGTACCACCTAGCTGCCCCTCTAGTGGACTTCTATGATTAAATATAAAATCCTCTCTGTGATATTCCGAGGCTTTTGACCTCTTCCTACCTTCCGGGTCTTTTCACACGATCTATTCCCTCCCCCTTCTTCTCCACCACGTACACTGTAATCTAGTAACACCGGTGTTCTTGCTGTTCTTTGTACCCGGTGCTTCAATGCCTGCTGGCTTCACTTGACTCTTGATTTAAGATTAGTCCCTGGGCCTGGGTCCTGACTCCTATAAAGTCATATAGACTGGAAGGAACCTCATGGGCAAGGTAGTCCAAACTCTTCATTTTACAATGAAGGAAACTGAAGTCCAGGGGATTAAGTGTTTTGCAAAGATTAGCAAGGAAAATAAATGACACAGACAGGATTTTAATCCAAGGTCTCTGACTCCATGGTGGCTATTATTCTACTGGATCACACATTTTCCAAAGTGTTATTGACTTCCTCTGGAAGGCCATTATCTTCTGTCTTTCCTCTTTCCCATGTTGCCACAGGCTTCAGTTCTCTGGGCTCTGTTCAATGGGAATTTGTACCTTATATCTTAAGGACATTGTTTTAGAACTGGAAGCCACTTCTGGGGCATGGAGCCCAACCCTCTTTCTTTAGAGACGAGGAATTCCTCCTTAGGGAGGTTCCTGATTAGACTTTCCAAGATAGAGTTTATCTCCTTAAGCAACCCTGCAGATTTCCCATTCTCCATTTGTTTATGTGTGTGTGAGTGTGTGTAGGGGTTCATTTTAAGTCATGGAGCTAGCAAGTGTCTGATGACCCAGGGTTTGATTCACTACCTCCCTAATTGTGATAGCTTGTTAGTGTCCTTCTTAGAACTGCACAGTGGGCTGAGTCTGGACTTGGATTCCAGAGACCCAAGATGGTACCCAAGTTAAGACATTTACTAGCAGTGTCATTTCCCTTTTGTGAACCTCAGTTTCTTAATCAGTTATATGAAGAAGTTACCCTAGATTAACCCTAAAGTCTCTTCCAGCTATGTATCTATGATACCAAGTCACTGAAACTCAATGAACCAGTGTTATAGACAACAACAGCAGAAATACAGGACTAAAAGACTATGGGCCATTCCAGCTAAGCCTGGTTTAGAAGTAATAATAATAATAATAATATAATAATAATGATGAGACATAATAAATAAATGGATAAATGAGTGAATAAATACATAAAAGACCAAACAAATAACTTCTGAATGCCCTTCCAGTGATGTGACTCATTCCTAGACCATGCCAAATGTTCTTTAGACTTGCTTTTGCTTCCGCTACTTTCTGAATTGATACCGATCATAATTCTCCAGCTTCTTCCTTCACAGTGTTTCATAAGTTAGTTTCCATTATTTCTAAATATCAGGTAGTGCCATAGACCCTATCACTCTCCACTTGTTGCCTAATTCTGTTTTCTGGAATCTTTTGGGCTCTTCCTTGTGACAACTTGTTTACATAAATTAAACTTTTGTATGAAATGGATGATCAGATGTGGCATGGTATAGTGGATAGGGCGCTAGACTTGAAGTCAAGAAGTCCTGAGATGCTGACTAGTTTCTTGCTTACTCGTTATTTGCTAGTGATTTACTTACCAGTTGACCCTGGGTGACTTGTATGTGCCTCAATTTCCTCACCTGTAAAATAAGAGAATTGGACTCAGTGGTCTCTGAGGTCCTTTCCAGCTCTGGATTTATGATCCTAGGATCTGTTTTGGAAGAAAGCACTTCTATGTCCATCCAATTGGCAAAAGTTACCAAAAGAAGAAATTATAATTGGTAGTGAAGATGTGGGCAGAGAGGCCACTTTTAATGTACTTTAATAATGTACTTTTAATGGAACTAGGAATTGGTCCAGCCATTCTGGAAAGGAATTTGGCAGCAGTCATTAACTATAAATCAAAGAAAAAGGGGAAGGATCACATTTAATAGCAGCTCTTTTTGTTATAGCAAAGAATGGGAAACAAAAGGGGTGTCCATCAATTGCACAAAGGCTGACCAAATTATGGTATATAGATGTGATAGAATGTCATTGTGCTATAAGTGATGAAAGTAACAGATTCAGAGAAACCTGGGAGGATTCATAAGAACTGATGCAGAGTGAAGTGAGCAGATCCAGGAGAACAGTATGCACAATGACATCAGCATTGTAGAGGAAGATAACTGTGAAAGACTTGAGAACTCTGATTAATGCAGCGCCCACCATGACACCAGAAGGCTGATGATGAAGCATGCTTTTGGCAGAATGCACCAGAAGTGCAGAAGGAGAATCACATTTTCAGACTCAACCAATGAGTTGATTTGTTTTGCCTGGCTACATGTATTTGTTACAAGGGAAGGCTTATGTTTGGGAGGTTGAGAGAACTTGGTAGGTTACAATTGTGATGTGCAAAATGAAACAAAGAAAGGAGTGGCAGCAAAACATAATAACAGCTCGTAGCCAGCATTTATATAGTCCTTTAAGAGTGTGAAGCACACTATACATGTAGCATTTCATTTGAGCCTCACAACAACCCTGTGAAGTAGGGGCTGTTATTACCCCCATATTACAGCTGGAGAAGCAGAGGTAGGCAGAGGGTTAGGTGATTTGTCCAGGATCACACAGCTAGTAGGTGTCCAAGGCAGGATTTGAATTTAGATCTTCCTGAATCAAAGTCTAATGCCCTAGCCATTGTGCTGTCTAGTTGCCAACATTAAGAATGCATATATCTATATCTATATCTATATCTATATCTATATCTATATCTATATCTATATCTATATCTATATCTATATCTATATCTATATCTATATCTATATCTATATCTATATCTATATATATCTATACCTATACCTATACCTATATCTATATCTATATCTATATATCTATATCTATATATCTATATTTATATATATCTATATCTATGAATAGATGTGTAGAGTGTGTCTGTATATGTGTTTAGAGAGAGAAGATACATGCATATATTTAAGGGCAGCTAACTGATGGCCCCTTAGTGGATAGAACACTGGGCCTGGAGTTAGGAAAACTCGTCTTCCCGAAATCAAATCTGGCCTCAGACAGTTACTGGCTGTGTGACTCTGGGCAAGTAACTTAACTTTGCCACAGTTTCCTCATCTGCAAAATGATCTGAAGAATGAAATGGCAAACTACTCCAGTATCTCTGCCAAGAAAACCCCAAATGGAGTCACAAATAATCTGGCATGACTGAAACAACTGAACAAGTCACGGCAAATCCACTGTCTCCTGGGGCAGCCCATTCCCCCTTGGGATATGTCTAATTCCTAGGAAGTTTTCTCGACATAAAACAGAAATTTATCTCCTTGTAATTTCTAACTATCACTCATTCTGCTCCTTGGGGCCAAAGTGAAAACATGGAATCCTTCTTTCTTATGATAGCCCTTCAAATGCTCAAGACAATCATGTGCCTCCTGAGTCTTTACCAGGCTATCTTCTGTGCCTTCAACAGATTCGTATATGACATGGACTCAAGGCCCTTCTCTGTCCCAACTGCCTTTCTCTGTATGTTCTGCAGCTCAACAATGTTCTTCCTGATCTACAGTACCCAGCGCAGAACGTTATCCTCTAGTTATGGTCTGAACAGAGCTGAGTTTGCATTTGAATTCTGAACTGAAAAGCTGAATTGAAATTCAGCAGGACAGCCAGCTCTTGATTCCTAGAAGCTAAGATTCCCTTAAAGAGTTTTTTTGGGCCATCACGTCTGAATTAACAATTAACTTATGAAATTATGAAATGAGGCTGGCATGTACAATTCTGTAGGTACTCACTGAGAAAGACCACAATGACAGTGGGGAGTGAGGCTGCAATCACACTTTAATAAGGCACAGAGTCAGACAGGCTCAGGAAATACAGAGACAAACAGCAAAAAGGGGCCCAGAAGCAGATAGTGTGAGGACAGGGGATGTGATGGTAAAGGAAGGCAGGCAGCATGGGGAGAGGCACAGAGGTGCTCACATAACCATGGATTAGAGTGGGGAGGAAGTGGCCAGCATGGACTGGATAGAGGTGGAAGAAGTTTGGGGGCAAGAGTTGGAGGTTTCATTTCTTTTGGGGGGGACAGACTGTCTATGCCACATTGGCATTAATTCATTAATATATCAAAATCATTTCAGAATTTCAGTAAGACTCTAAAGTTAACATGTTCACATCATCTCAAAGTTATCAGTAACATTAGGTGTTCTGCTGGTCTGACTGTGGATGTCTGGAGCTTATCTGAGGTTGACAGAATAAAGGACCAAAGGGCCGTAACAGTAACGTCTGGACAGCTCCACCTGGTTCAGTATATGTTACCAGGATATCGTTTTTGTTTAGTATGTGATACAATTTGTAAATCATGCTCCTTTGATCTTTGGGAGAGTTTGCCCAATCCTTTTAAGAATAAGCTTCATCTTGTTTTTGATGAATTTGGATCTTAGAATTTAAGTGTAAGACTCTCCAATGAGTCCCCCATGGAGCTCCAATGGATCTGAGCTTTTGTCAGTTTGGAAATTCTCTCCAGTGATGCAGATAGCACCCCTCTTGCATGATTCTTGTCTGAATTTGCCCACAAATACTCCACTCAATATGCTAGAGATATTCTCTATTTTTCCTGACATTGTGAGGGGACTAGAGATCATTGTTTTATTATTGTTTTTTCCATTTATCTAATTGTCATCAACAGGTGTAACATTTTCCTGGTTCCACTTTATTTTGTGTAAAATCTTTCTGTACTTCCTATGTTTTTGGATTCATTATTTCTTACAGCACAAGAGGGAACATACATTTATGGACTTCACTTTGTTCAGCCATTCCCCAGTCAACGGACACCTACTTTGTTTTTATTCTTGTTCTACTATCAAAAGTGTAGCTATAAATATTTTGGGGTTTCATGAGACTTTTCTTTGGCCATTGATCTCCTCAGGGCTGATGTCTAGCAACAGGACCTCTGATATGGACATTTTTAAACACTTCCTTAGCATAGCACTGCAGTGCTCTTCAGAATGGTTGGGTTATTTCTGTTGTTATATCTTTCCAAAAATCTTGAATTATTTCGATACATGATTGGGAGATGCTATATTGGAAGAAAGCCTTTGAGGTCATATTTTGTTCTACCACATTAAATGTCTTTTTCACTATCAACTGATGAAAACCACAATGGAATCTTATATCCTCTGTATCTTTTAGTCAAATATGAAATGATGGCGATGTTTTCCCTAATACAACCTCATGAATGCCCATGATGTGTGACTTTCATAAATATTTAGTATATATGGGAAAGGGGTATAGGTTAGTACTCATTGCTCTCTCTGGAACTTTTTTTTTGTATTAATTATGCCCAAGATTTTTTCTGTGTCTTAAGTATCTTTCCCTCCTTTTGCTACCTTGTATGTTGATCCCCCAATGCTCTCATAATTGTGTCACCTCCAACACAGATCTCTTTAATATACATTTAGTCAAACCTAATGCTTTCATCATCTTTTCCCTTAAAATCCCTGGTTCCCTAACAATTTGAATTGTTGAAAGTGGGATGGGCAAATGACAAGTGGCAAAGGATAGGAATAAACAAAAATGACAAAGGATGAGAATAGTCAATTGTTGCTGGGCACTATAAAAAGGCAGACACACTGATGCTTTTGATAGACTTGTGAATTGGACCAACTATTCTGGAAAGCAATTTAGAAATATGCTAAGAAAGTGACTAAAATGTCATGGAAATAGAAGATCATGGCTCAAGAGCCAGAGGAAAGTTCAGATACAATCTAGTCTAACCCTTCTGTTTTATAGATCATGGAGATCCCAATGTTAGGCATACACAATCAATAAGGATGTCAACTTTTTTTTTTAAAGAGGCCAAATATGTACAACAGAACTAGAAAGAACAGTTGTTGCTGTTTCTACTTCATTCTCAAAGGAAGGTGATGCCATGACTTGCAAGTGAATTGGATTTAAGTGAGGGAGGGCTGTGCAAAGCTACCGGCCTCACTTTCTTCTCTGGAGCCATCTGGGTCCAGTGGTAAGATATAAATCAGGATAACTGGAGATGGTCCCCAGAAGGAATAGTGGCAAATTAGGGGATGATTGAATGAATTATTGTAATGGATGTAATGGAAAATGCTATGCTATAAAAAATGATGACTACAGAGTCATACAAAAACTAACATGAACTGATGCAAGTGAAATAAGAACCAGGAAAACAATGTACCCGGTCATTAGGACCATGTAAATGGAAACAATGGCAACAAAATCTAATCTGAATGCTGTGAAATTATGACTATATTTGATCCTAAAGAAGAAACACGAAGCACAGATGTGAGAGCTGGAAGAAACCTCAGTGGCCATTGAATCCAACCCATCCAGAAAAAGGAATTAACTCTTTAAAACACGTGAACAAGTCATTAACGAGCATCTGCTTGAGGACATCCAGGGAAGAGCACCCTTCCCCTTTCAAAGCCGCTCCCTCTGCTTTGAGACACTTCTCATTTTGGGGAAGTTCTCACAGCATCTAGGTTAAAGTTGCCTCTTTGCCCCCATTGCTCCCAGTTCTGCCCTTTGGGGCTAAGCAGTCCATCTCTTCTCCATACAATAGTCCTTCAGATATTTGGTCCATCATGTCCTCCCAAAGCTTGTCTTTGCCAGGCTTCACTGAAGGTCCCTAGTTTGTTTAAAGCCATTCACCATACTTGGTGCTCTCTGGTGGATGCTACAGCTTATTTATGTCCTTCTAAAACTATGTTCCCCATACTAAACACATAGATTCTGAGATAAGACTAGGGCAGAGTAAGGTGGGACTACAGCCTCCCTACTCCTGGAAGTTGTGCCTCTCCCAATGCAGCCTAAGATTTCATTTAATTTGAGGGCTCTTACATCATATTGCTGACTCTTACTGAATCTATAATCCATTCACCACCTCCCCACCCCACTAGATATTTTTAGAACAACTATTGCCTCTCCGTCTTATATTTGTAAAGTTAGGTTTTTTGTGTCTGAGGGCAAGACTTTATAGTTAACCCAATGAAATACCATCTTATTAGGTTCAGCCGAATGCTCTATTCAGGGCTTGGCAAACTATGGCAGAGGACAAAATCTAACCTACTACCTGGTTGGGAATAGTCAATGATCTAAAAGGGATTTTTACAACTTTATTTTAAAATATAAAAGCCATTCTTAGCTCATGGGCTATTCAAAAAGCAGGTGGCAGGTCAAATTTGGCCCATGGACTCTTCACAAGTCCTTGCCTCACCTAAGGCTCTGTGATGTGCTAGGTTAGCAGTCTCTCCCAACTTGGCATTATCCATAGATGTGATGACCAGGCCATCTACACCTGTTTCCAAGTCATAGATAAAAGTGTTAAGTAGCCCAGGGCACTCTACTGGAGACCTCCTGCCATGTTGACATCGTGCCAAGAGTCCCCAGTACTCTTTCAGGGAGTCCACAGGGTCAAAACTATTTTCAAAATAATACTTAAATGATATTAAAATACTCTTCCCTTTTCCAGCTGCATTCTGTATAAAATGAGATTGTCTTCATATAAACTTCAACCAAAGCAACATATCTCAACAGATTGAAATCATAAGCAGTTAAAAGAATCCAGTTGTTTTCTATTAAGCCACAGATTAAAAAGACTTGCAAAAATAAGTAAAAAGAAAGCTGGTTTTTAAAAATATAATTATTTTTCATAATATGTGTAACATTGATGTTAACTTCTAATGGGTTTACTATTATTTTCAAATTAATTAAATAAATATTATTTACCAGTTTCAATTTCTAATGCAGTAAGTACTGATATGTTAAGAGTGTAAAGGGGCCCTGAAATAAAAAGTTTGAGAACCACTGTAATGGAGGGTGGCTGTCTGGGAAGAGGGAAGAAACATATTAGGAAATGAAGGTCATGTAAAAACAAAAGATAGAACAATTTTTGCAAAAAAGAAAGAACCCTATGCAGTAGTCCTCTGTTTATAAACACTAGGCAAGGTGTAAAATCAGTAGGGGGATTATGGATGTCTAACACTGTATACAGTGTCAGACTTTTTCAATGTGTTGGTTAGTTTGGCTGAATTTTTTTTTTAACTCATTGTCATAAAAGATTGTTCTTTGGAAGGGAGAAGACAAAGGATTATGTTGGAAAATGCAGGTTTTATAAAAATAAAAAATACTAGTAAAATATTAATTTAAAAAAGAATCTCTCATCTCTTTCAAGACATCTCATGTGCCACCTTCTGCATAAAGGCCTTCCTGATTCCTCAGTTGCTAGAGCTTTTGCCCCAAATTATCCAGTATTTATCTCATATATATTTTGTACATGTGTACTTATTATTTCTTCTGGTAAGCACATTGAGACGAGGAGTACTTAATTTTGTTTTGGTATCCCTGGTCCTAAGCATAGTGCCGGGCACATAGTAGGTGCCCAGTAATTCTTACTGACTGATTGAAAATTTTTTGCCTCAGACCATCAGAAGAAAGAATATTGAGAATAGGCAAGTATCTAAGAGAAAGGAAATGTCGTAAAGGGAGGAGTGCCTTTTCATTCCAGGAGATAGTACCTTTTGTCATAAAGAAGCTGATGATAGCATGAAATTCTGACATTATTCCAGTTTCACATGCCCTCCCTTCCAATACTCAGCTTGTGGATTCCATTGTGGGACACTGGCTGTGTCACGTCTCTCATCTCATTGGTAGTGCTTGGGTGACTGATCTTCTCTTGAGTAGGGTCAGCACTAGAATGAGGAAAGAAAGGACTGAATAAGTTCTCCTGGGAGGATTCCTATGGACTATGTCTTGGAGGTGAATAGCATTTTTCATCGTGGGTTCTTTGGGATTGTCCTGAATCATTGTTTACAATAATGCTGTTACTGTGTACAATGATCTTCTGAATCTGCTCACTTCGCTCTCAATCAGTTCAAGTAGGTCTTCCCAGGTATTTTTTGAAACCAATACTCTCATAATTTCTTATAGCACCATAGTAGTTAATCACAATCATATACCACAACTTGTTCAGCCATTCCCCATTGATGAGAATCTCTTCAACTTCCAATACTTTGCCACTACCAAAAGAGCGGCTATATTTTTGTATGTATAAGTCAGTTTCCTTTTTCTTAGATCTCTTTTGGATATAAACCTAGTAGTGATATTGCTGGGTCACAGTTTTATATCCCATTGGGCAATTATTCTCCAGAATTGTTGACCAGTTTACAGCTCCAACAACAGTGCATTGGTGGTCCTATTTTTCCAAAGCCCCTTTAGAATTTGCCATTTATATATATTAGCCATCGTGACAGGTGTGAAGTGGTATCTCAGAGTGGTTTTAATTTGCATTTCTTGGGGCAGCTAGGTGGCGCAGTGGATAGAGCACTGGCCCTGGAGTCAGGAGGACCCAAGTTCAAATTCAGTCTCAGACTTGACACTTACTAACTGTGTGACCCTGGGCAAGTCACTTAACCCCAGTTGCCTTGCCAAAACAAACAAACAAAAAAAAACTTAAACAAAAATTTGCATTTCTCTGATCAGAGGTAATTTAAAGCATTTTTTCATGTGACTATTGAGAGTTTTGATTTCTCCTTCTGAAAACTGCCAGTTTATATCCTTTGATCATTTAGCAATTAGGTAATGGTGCTTATTTTTATAAGTTTGGCTGAGTTCCCTATATATTTGAGAAATGAGGACTTTAACAGGGAGATTTGCTGTAAAATGCTTTGATGTTACTTTATTGTCTATGGTACCTGTTAACAAAGTGTAGTTTTCCTGATTATCTCTTTTCTATTCAGCTTCCCCCCCCCAAAGGAATGCTTGAAACTCCTCTATTTCATTAAATGTCCATATTTCTCCTGAAGGATTTCACTCAGTTTCGCTGGGTAGATTATTCTCAGTTGCAATCCCAGCTCCTTTGCCTTCTGGGACATCATGTTTCAAGCCCTCTGCTCTTTAATACAGAACCTGTTAAATGTGTGATTCTGACTGTGGCTCCACAATATTGGAATTGTTTCTTTCTGGCTACTTGAAACATTTTCTCTTTGACTTGGGAGCTCTGGTATTTGGTTATATTATTTCTGGAAGCTTTCATTTTTGGATCTCTTTCAAGAGGCAATCAGTGGATTCTTTCCATTTCTATTTTGCCCTCTGGATCTAAGATATTTGGACAGTTTTCCTTTGCAATTTCTTTAGTCATGGCTTTCAGGTAGTCCAATAATTCTTAAATTATCCTCCTCAATCTATTTTCCAGGTCAGTTGTTTTTCCCAGAACATAACATCCCAGTTTTGAGGGAGTGAGGTTTAAATTTCATTCTCAATATTTACAGTAAGTAAACATTTCTCATAAGCATCTTCTATTTTCTTTCCCACACTGCAGCCCACCTTCAATTTGTTCTATTTCAAATCTTTTATTCTTCTTTCTTTTTTTTTACAAAAATATCTTTATTGACTTTAAAAAATTTTTTTTTATCATCTATAATTCCTTCCCAGGGACAGTGGCTGTATGACCCTGGTCAATTGACTTTATCTCTCTGTGTCTCAGTTGCTTCCTCTACAAAATGAGGGAGTTGGATTTGATGACCTTACAGATTGTTTCCACTCTAAATCAGTAATTTTATGATTGTAGTATCCTTTAGTCTCTAGGACTCATTCTCCATATAAGAAATGGTTGCATCATGACCAAAGTTTATGCAGGAAGTCAGAAAAAAATGATGAAAGCCTCTTACTTTGGCTATCTTTCTTTCTTTTAAAATCATTTGTTAATACCTTTTAATACATAATTCCTTTTGGGGGGCTTTTTTGGGCAATTATTGGAGACTGGAGAAAATGTATAGACTGATATTTTGTTTATCTCATCTTTTTTTTCTTCCTCCTTCTTCTTCCCTAGGTCGTAGTATCATATTGTAGCATTCTTTCTGGAGTTACTTCTCAAAATTGGCCCTCAAAAAGTGGGTACTACTGTGGGTTCTACTTTTTGGGTAGAACCTATCCTTTTCCTCTTTAGTGTATCATTTTCTTCCCTCCTTTTCCTTTCCAGTTTTAAGATCATCAGAATAAAACAAAATCACTGCCAGACTCTTTTAAATTGACTTTACTAACCCTGATGAAATTAGGACGGACACTTATACATCATTCTTCTCCATTGGAATGTGTAACTAGTTCATCATTTCAATTGTTAACTTTATATTACTTTTTCTGTTTCTCTTGACTTACGGGTCTGTAGCACAGGAGCCTTTACCCATGTATTTGCTCAGAGTTGCTTTAATTTGCATTTCTTCAGTTATTAGTGATTTGGAGCAGTTTTTTAATGTGTAATCCAAAGATTTTTGAAAAATATACCTGAAACTCTAGATAATAGAAACAATAATTGACACATCTCAAATTCTGCACCATGGATAGACTATAGGGTGCACCATAGATAAAAAGTAAAATATAGAAAACTCTTCTTATCTCTATTCACAAATATTCTAAATAAATAATATTGCAAATTTTAGCTTTAGCTATTTCATTTCTAAAAACTTTAAAATTCAAATAGCATTTTATTTCCCCCCAATTACATATTAAGAAATTTTTTTAGCATTTATTTTTACAAGATTTTGAGTTCAAATTTTTCTCGCTCCCTCTTTTTCCTCCCTCTTCTAGAAATGGTAGGCAGTTTGATTTAATTTATATATTTGCTATCATGTAAAACATATTTCCTTATTCATAATAGTTGTGCAAGAAAAAAAAAACAGACCCAAAGGAAATAAAATCATGAAAAAGAATCAAGTAAGTGAAAAAAAATGCTTTGGTCTGCTTTCTGAGTCCATCAGTTCTTTATCTAGGTGTGGATACCAGTTTCCATGGTGAGTCCTTTGTACTTGTCTTGGATCGTTGTATTGCTGAGAAGAGTTGAATCATTCACGGTTGATCATCACACAGTGGTGCTGATACTGTGTATGCTGTTTTTCTGGTTCTGCTCATTTCACTTTGCATCAGTTCATGCAAGTCTTTCCAGGTTTTTCTGAAAGCTGCCTGCTCATCATTTCTTATAGCACAATAGCGTTCCATTACATTCATATACCGCAGCTAGTTCAGGCATTCTCCAATTGATAATCATCTCCTCAGTTTCCAATATCCTGCCACCATGAAAAGGGCTGCTATAAATATCTTTTTGCACATGTAGACCATTTTCCATTTTATGTCATCTCTTTGGGATTCAGACCTAGTAGTGGTATTGTTGGATCAAAGGATATGCACAGTTTGGTATCCCTTTGGGCATAGCTTCAAATTGCTTTCCAGAGTGGTTGGATAAGTTCACAACTCTACCAACAGTGCATCAGTGTCCCGATTTTCTCACATCCTCTCCAACATTTATCATTTTCCTTTTTTTTTTTTTTTGGTCATATTAGCCAATCTGATTGGTGTGAGGTGGTATTTCAGAATTGTTTTAATTTGCATTTCTCTAATCAAAAGTGATTTAGAGCATTTCTTTATATGCCTATAGATGTCTTTGATTTCTTTATCCAAAAACTGCCTGTTCATGTCTTTTGGTCCTTTGTTAATTGGGGAATGGCTTGTATTCTCATAAATTTGACTCAATTCTCAGTATAGTTGAGAAATTAGGACTTTATCAGAGACACAGGCTGTAGAGATTGTTTCCCAGCTTTCTGTTTTTCTTCTAATCCTGGTGGCATTTTTTTTTTGTACAAAAGCTTTTACATTTAATATGATCAAAATTATTCATTCTAGTTTTCACAAAGCTCTCTTTTGTTTGGTCATGCATTCTTCCCCTCCCCATACATCTGACAGGTAGACTATTCCTTGCTCTTCTAATTTGATTGCTTCATTGTCTATGGTACCTTTTAGCAAGATATAGTTTTCTTCCTTATCCCTTTTACTTTTTTTTGCTTTTACTTTGTCTAAGATCAGGATTGCTACCCCTGCTTTTGTTTTTAACTTCAGCTGAAGCATACTAGATTCTGCTCTGGTCCCATACCTTTACTCTATGTGTGTCCCTCTGTTTCAAGTGTGTTTCTTGTAAACAACATATTGTAGGAGTCTGACTTTTGATCTACTCTGCTATCCACTTCTGTTTTATGGGAGAGTTCATCCCATTCACATTCATAGTGTACCACCTGTGTATTTCCCTCCATCCTATTCTTCCTCTTGTTTGTTCTCTCTCTCCTTTTACCCTTTCCCACCTCACCAGTGTTTGGCTTCTGTCTACCGCTTCCCCTGCTCTGCCCTT